>NW_024070211.1:18997614-19090314 GCF_014754425.2 Oryx dammah
AGGGGGGTTCAGGTTTGGGAACGCATGTACACCCATGGTGGATTCATGTCAATGTATGGCAAAACCAATACAGAATTGTAAAGTAAAATAAAAAATAAATAAATTTAATAAAAAAAAGAAGTTTTCAACAGAAAAAAAAAATTTAGGAGTTAGCCTAATTTTATCAGAGATCCTTTTGTGATGTGCTCTCAGCAAAAATGTTAAAGACCACCTACACCCCAGCTGAATTCATTTTCTACCCAAATTGCATCTGCCAGGTGTTTGCAAAGGGGGCATAAAATCAAATTCTTCACCTACTTTTTTTTTTTTTTTTTTTACAACTGCACTAGGTGAGAAAGTGGGCAGAAAAGTTAAGTTTACCTGTGAAACTTTCCTTACAGGTCCTTGAAGATCACTCCAAAGTCAAAAGAAATGGGTTGGAGGACAAGAAGTAAGGCGATCCATTTAACACATCATTTTCTAAAGGAAAGAAGTCTGGAAAGAGATGCTGTATAGTGCTTGAGCGAGTGAAGGATGAACAGCTTCCTTTTGTCCTTCACCAGTCCATCTATCCTGTCCCTCTTCTCCACTAACCTTGGAAATACTAAACTTTGCTCAAGTAGGGCCTAAACATTGGAATCAGAAAGTCTGGGACTTGGCTCAGGAAGTTATATGGAACTCTCAACAAGTTACTCCATGTATGTTTCCCAGGACTGATGTAAGTAACAGATGATTACAAACTATTTAAAACAACAAAATTTATTTCTCTCTTTTCCAGAGGTCAGAAGTTCAAAGCCCAGGTCACAGCAGGGCTATGCTCCCTCCAGCAGCACTAGAGGAGAATCTGCTCCTGGTTATTCCAGCTTCTGGTGGGCTGGACTTGTGGGTGCATCTCTTCAAGGTCTTCATCTTCAAGTCTCCCTCTGGTCCCTCTTCACCTCTGCACATGGTTAAATCTCACTCTGCCTCTCTCCTACAAGAGCACACATGACTGCATATACGGCCCATCTGGATAATTCCCAATATGCTCAAAAATCTGAGCTGGATATGCCAGTTGGTCACTGAATTGATGCTTTCCAACTGTGATGCTGGAGAAGACTCTGGAGAGACCCTTAGATAGCACAGAGATCAAACCAGTCAATCCTAAAGGAAATCATCCCCAAATATTCATTGCAAGGACTGATGCTGAAGCTGAAGCTCCAATACTTTGGTCACTTCATGTGAAGAGTTGACTCATTGGAAAAGACCCTAATGCTGAGAAAGACTGAGGACAGGAGAAGGGGAAGACAGAAGATGTGATTGTTGGATAGCATCACTGACTCAATGGACGTGAGTTTGAACAAATTCTAGGAGAGAGTGGAGGACAGGGAGCAGTCCATGGGGTCACAAAGAGTTGGACATGACTTAGTGCCTGAACAGCAACAATGCTAGTGCTTACATTTCCTTTAAGTCAAACTTTGTCGATCTTCTTGTGTGATATTCACTACCAGGGACATCTTAATCATGTTGAAATCATCTTGAAAACTTTTCATCTGGGCACCAAAAGCAAAAATAACTGGATCCAATATTTTTCAACACATGTCTTTTCTCCCTTAATATTCTGTTGTTATCGACAGATCAGTTCTCCTGAGATGCTGGTTTCTCTGCTCAGGATAAGAGTGCTTAAAAGGCTTCTTTCACCTTCTGACAAATGCGAACACAGCCTGACCAGACATGAGGTGGAAGAACAATAGAGTATCATCAGGAGGCTGCATCGGTGCTGCTGGTTTTGACTTTGTTCAAGATGACATAAAGTGTATCCATGTGAGAAACAGGCAGGTGCAGAGATTCATGGGTTTGATAACAGATGATTGACAAAATTACTCACAGGCCCACTAACACCAGCCTTTGAGCACCAAATCTGGCATCTTTTTGTCTTGTATAAGCATTTTCCGTGCTGTACTCTGTGCTGCTAGTATAACAGAATGCAGTAACTCTAAATTATTTGATATTTTCCTAATGTGGTTCTTTCCTCTTCCACTAACACTGCAACCATGACCTCCACTTTCCATCAGTGTTCCTGAAATAATGATCAAAACACCTTTCCTCAGATGTTTGCTTGCAATGTAGGATCTTGCAATCTGATTTATTCTACTAACATTACCAAACTGAAATCAATCCATGGAAATCACCCATTTAATGTCCTTTCATAAACTTCATCTTCAGTACTAATCTATCATGTTTTGCACAGTTTCTGACCCCTACTTTGTCCCCTTATAGTCTTCCTTCCTCACTTTTGTCTATCCCCAACACTGTTCCAATTTTATTCTTTAGTCTTTCATCTTTTTTTTTTTTTTTAGTTTTGTCTCTCCTTCTGGAACATTCCTCATGTTGTGACTGTGATATTCTCTTCTTGTCTCTCTTTATTCCACCCTTGACATCAATTTTGTGTTTTCAACAAACATGGCCATTTTGGTTTTAGACAATATCTCTTAGCCACAGATGTTGAAAGGGAGGTTGACATGAGAAAAGAAATATTTTCTCTCGTTCTGATCTTTTCCTTACATATCTCAATGCCCCCTGCACGTCTCTGCTCATGTGTCCTGTGGACGTCTCCAATTCAACATGAACTTCAACCAATCTTTTCCTTTACTTCATATCATTATTGCCACAGTCTATTAACCTCTCAATCTAGTTTAATACCTTTCATTCATCTGTAATTTTTTTCCACATTCAATCAATCATAAAAATTTGTGAAATCTATCTCCACAAGCTCATTCATCACATGACTAAATATTCTTTTGCAGCCTTCTTTTCTGGGTCTGCATGTTAAGTCACTTTGGTTGCTAAAACACTCTAGTCGTGTCTAATTCTTTGTGATCCTATGAACCATAGCCTACCAGGCTCCTGTGTCCATGGGATTCTCCAGGCAAGAATACTGGACTGGGGGTGCCATTCCCTTCTCCAGGGGATCTTCCTGACTCAGGGATCAAACCCATGTGTCCTGCATTGTAGGCAGATTCTTTGCCAACTGAGCGACTAGGGAAGCCTTCTTTTCTACTGCTTACAGATAAAATCTAACATTTATTTCATAATAACAGAGTTCATACATAATTTATTTATTTTTAAGGGGGAGCATGGAGGGCAATGCTTCCATTATTCCCAATTATCAAATGTGTGTTGCAAAGATCATGTAGCTTGCTCAATGTCACATCTCTAATAAGTGATATGACTAGGAAGAGGGTCCAGGTCCTCTTATGCCAAATATCCTACTTTTCATTTTTTTTCAAAGATTTCTTTTTTCATGTGGACCATTTTTAAAGTCTTTATTGAATTTGTTACAATATTGCTTCTGGTTTGCTTTTGTGGGTTTTTGGTTTGAGCCATGAGGCATGAGGGATCTTACCTCCCTGACAGGGGTTGAACCCATACCCCCTGCATTGGAAGGAGATGTCTTAACCACTGGACAGCCAGGAAGTCCCTTGAATATTCCACTTTTACAATATAAAATGATATTTTTCAGAGGTTTACTAAGCTATAGCCTTCAGTATGCCCTTACAAATATTCTGACAAATATCTTCCCTAGTAAAAGCAAATGCTATCTTGAATCTCTTTTGGAATCATTCCCACACTGAGCCATTTCCATGCACAATGTTCTCCTAGCCAAATCCCCAGTGAATAGATAACTGCTCCATTCAGCCCTTTCTCACCAGAAGAGTCATATCCTGTTGAATATCTACGGCTCTGTGTTTGCATTGCTCCCAGGCACATGAGACACAGGACACGTGTCAGAGTCATCTGAGCGCTGAAGTCCAGTCCTCTTTAGGTGTTCATGCTCAGATCTCATGTCTCTTCCTTTCCCACAGAAAAGAAATGTTTCTTGCAGAGCCTTGAACACAGCATGTCCATAATAAATCTTGGCAGAGTAGGTCATTTCTCGATGAGATTTTTGTTTCTTGACTTAACAGTTTGAAATTTTAAATCTTTTCTAAAATATTGTAGACACGCAAAACACAAACAGTGATATGGTGTATGCCCTTCAACACACGATCCGCCTTAGGAAAAAAAAAAAATTACTCATTAGAATTTCTCTGTGTCCTCTACCCATCCATGTGATCCTCTGTTCTGAAGTGAATGTGTCTCTGTCTCATAGAGTCGGACACGACTGAGCGACTGAACTGAACTGAACTGTTTCATTCAGTCAGTTTTTACTTTTCCTACTTACTTATGATTCTTTAAATATCACAAATACACTCCCTAGTAAAAGCAAATTCACAAGGAAGCTGAAGAAATGAATGAAACATTTCTCTAAGGCTCTCTGACTCTTAGATCCACAGTTGAATTTCCCTCAGGACAGGCTGGACTAATACTCAGTAGAAGCATAAGCCTAATATTTATTTTTAGTCTGGAAAAACATATATGGTCAGCATCTGAATTCCCTAGAGGAGAAACAGGAAATTTTTTGTGGCACCCGCTGTTTCACTGTGCTGGAGAAGTCTCCCTTAGTTAGATTTCTTTGTTCTGTTCCTGGCTAAGATATTTTTATCCAGGAATGAAGTATCTGTTATAATTTCCTCCACTATGAGAAATTAGACATGCTACATTATAGAGCTTTTTGAACTTTTTCTTTCTCTTTGTACTTTCAGTTTTTTAAATATTTTTTTTAGTATGGAGACAGTTTTTCATTAAATTTAAGATACTATTTACAATATAAATTATGGTAATATGAAGGAATTTTGTAGAATATAGGATATATTTGGCTTCCCTGGTTGCTGAGAAGGTAAAGAATCTGCCTGCAATGCAAGAGACTAGGGTTTGATTCCTGGATCAGGAAGATCCCCTGGAGCAGGGAATGGCTACCCATTCCAGTATTCTTGCCTGGAGAATTCCATAGAAAAAGGCTGGTGGACTACAGTCCATCGGGTCACAAAACAGTTGGACATGACTGAGAGACTAACCCTTTCACTCTCATGTTTTCACTTAAGATATATTGTAAGATCAAATCATATGTAATTTGATGTTCTATTTAAAGTATTTAATTTTAAGTATTCCTGTTTATCCTAAAATATTCATGTTCATTTTAAAGGACTATTTTTAAAGAATAATAATAAGATGAATACCCATGAAGTTACCACTCAGTTTAAGAACTAAATTATTACTAATTTATCACTTCATGTCCTATGTATTTTTATACTATTGCAAAACTATTCCTTCTTTGTATTCCTTTGGAATTGCTCCAGTTCAACCCCTTCTGTCTGACTTACTGCGATTATTACCACATCTTAATATTTGGTTCCAATTTTGTGCTACTCAAAAATGCAGAGAGATCAAGAGTCAAGAAGATACAGATTAAAATATCAGTTATTACAAGGAGTTTGCTTTTAATATGGCTAAGAAAATTCTTATCAGACTGACTCTATCCCAGATAGCAACTACAAACTCTGGTGAAAATATGAATAAAGCTACCCAAAGGCACTAGGAGGAGTAGGGAAATTCCAGAGGCAGTACTTGGAAGGAGAAAACAGCATGGGATGATACATTTTCTATTTCATAGCTTTACTGTTAACATGGGTTTCCCTGTGGCCTAGACAGTAAAGAATCTGCCTGCAATGCGGGAGTCTTGGATTTGGTCCCTGGGTTGGGAAAATCCCCTGGAGAAGGGAATAGTTACCCACTCCAGTATTCTTGGCCTGGAAAATTCCATGGACAGAGGAGCCTGGCACACTACAGTCCATGGGGTCACAAAGAATTGGACATGACTGAGCAACTTTCACTTTCACAGGCTACAATCAGTGATATGTGGGGTGAAAAGCTTTCCTAAATAAGTGTCAATATTTCTGTTCTGAAAAAAAAAAATAGAATTGGGGCAACAGCTACTGGTAAGGTAGGATGAGGTAAGGATGTCAGTGCAAAGCAAGCCAAAGAAAGAGCATCTCAAATTTGCTTTATAAACTATTAAAATTTGTGTGTTAACTCTTAATCATTCATACATGAAGGTTCAAAGCAGTGCAACTCAGGATAAAAAAACAGAAGTCAGATTTGAGTTACTACCTAATGAATGCCACATAGTTTGCATTTGATTTCAACAAAGCAAATTTATTGCTAAAACAAAACAAACATCAACACTATTGAGGCTCCTAACAGAACTAACTCAATGTCTATATATGATTTTAAATTATTTGACATACTGAGTCAGGAAAATGGGAGCAATTCTGAAGGGAACAGACAACAGATAGAAACAACTCCAAAATAATCCAGATACTGGAATGGGCATTCAAACGTTATAACAGCTGTCAAATAATGCTCACTGAGCTAAAAGGAAAATTGGATTACAATGAATAATAAAGAGGAAAAAATCAATAGAGAAATTATTAAAAGAAAGAAATGTACATTCTACAACTTGAAAATAATATATCAGTCATAGAAACCACATAGGATAGGCTTATTAGCAGAATAGAATCAAAAGAGAAAAGGTAAAGTGAGCCAAAAGTTGAGTTAATAGAAGTAATCAAATGTGGTTGTAGAGAAAAAATATTGAAAAAAACTGACAGAGCCTCACAGACCTGTGAGACAGTAATATCAAGATTTCACTTCTGTGTATAATCTGAGTTCCAGAAGGAAAGAAGAGAGAGAATGATGCAGAAACTATTTTGAAATACAAAAGTCAAAATGTTCCAAAATTTGAGGAAAGTAAGAAATCTTCAGATTCAGAGTGTAGTAAACATCAAGAAAGATAAATCAAATTATGTCTAGTCACATCAATTCAAATTGTTAAAAGCCAATTATAAATATATAGAAAGAAGCCAGAGAAGAGCAGTATAGGTGTTCATGTATAGGTGTACATATAGAAGGACAGCTTTCTAGATGAATTTTAAGGTTGCACAAAAACTACAATACTGATACAGTGTAGAGCATAACATTAACTGCTAAAGAAGATATCTGTCAGCTCAAAGCTCTATAATAGGTAAAGATATAGTTTACTAATGAAGTTGAAATAAAAACATCTTTTAGAAAATAAAAATAAGTGAAATTTTCTCCAGCAGATATACATGACAAAATACATCAAAGGAAAGTTTATGGGCTGAAAAAAAGGTCCATCTAGTCAAGGCTATGGTTTTTCCAGTAGTCATGTATGAATGTGAGAGTTGGACTGTGAAGAAAGCTGAGTGCCGAAGAACTGATGCTTTTGAACTGTGGTGTTGGAGAAGACTCTTGAGAGTCCCTTGGACTGCAAGGAGATCCAACCAGTCCGTTCTGAAGGAGATCAGCCCTAGGATTTCTTTGGAAGGACTGATGCTAAAGCTGAAACTCCAGTACTTTGGCCACCTCATGCAAAGAGTTGACTCATTGGAAAAGACTCTGATGCTAGGAGGGATTGAGGGCAGGAGGAGAAGGAGACGACAGAGGGTGAGATGGCTGGATGGCATCACGGACTGGATGGACGTGAGTCTGAGTGAACTCCGGGAGTTGGGGACGAACAGGGAGGCCTGGTGTGCTGCAACTGCAATTCATGGGGTCGCAAAGAGTCGGACACGACTGAGCGACTGAACTGAACTGATGGGCTGAAAGGAAATGATACCAAATGGATACTTAGATATTCAGGAAAAATTGAATACCCGTTGAAGTGGTAAAGTTATGGGGAGATACAGAAGACTAGATTTTCTTTTTAACCTCTTTAAAGCACATGATTCCTTAAAAGCAAAAATTACAAAATTGCCATGTGGAAATTATATATATATATATATTTTAATACTCATGGCAAATATGCACAAAGAATATGGGGATGTATGACTGTATTCTGTGGCAAGATCCTTATGTTTAACATGAAATGGTATGAAGTGGAGTGAAAGTTCCTCAGTTGTGTACGATTCTTTGCGACCCCATGGACTATACAGTCTGTGGAATTCTCCAGGCCAGAATACTAGACTGAGTAGCCTTTCCCTTCTTCAGGGGATCTTCCCAACCCAGAGATCAAACCCAGGTCTCCCACATTGCAGGCAGATTCTATACCAGCTGAGCCACGAGGGAAGCCCAAGAAATGGCATATATTAAGTTTAACTAGATTCTGTAAAACAAAGAACGAAACACCAAAAACTACTGCAGAAGAGTATAACTAAGGAATACATGGCTTAATGTATAACTCTAAATATTCAAATAATTTGAAAAGAAAAATCAGTGAAAACACAAAGGATCAAGAAATAGAGGGAGAAAGAAAAAACAATTAGTAATATGGTAGAAGAAGATGTAGAAAATTATATGACATAATTCAACACTCAGATATAATAAATACCTTCAACAAACAGGGAATGCAAAGGAACTTTCTTTATCTGAGAAAACAACTATGAAAACTTTACAGTTAGCATCATGTCGAATAATGAAATATTGATTGTTTTCTCCTGAATTTGGGGGACAAGGCAAAGTTGCCCACTCCCATTATCTTTATTTAAAATTACAATGGAAATCTAGCCCATAAAAATAAGGGAAGGAAGGAAGAAAAAAAATGTAAGCATCATAACGTAATAAAATTGTCTCCACTTGCAGATGACTTAATTGTTATGTGTAAAAACTTCAGGCATTTGTAAAGTAACTCCAGATACTAATACAAGAATTTATCACATATGATATAGAGTTAATATGTGTGTATGCACAGTCATGTCCGACTCATTTCCTGCTCCAGGGTATCTTCCTGACCCAGAGATCAAACTTGAGTCTCTTGTACTTCTAGTAATAGCAGGTAAAGTCTTTACCACTTGGCGGCTTCTCTGGTGGCTCAGACAGTAAAGAATCTGCCTACAATGCAGGAAACCCAGGTTCTATCCCTGGGTTGGGAAGATTCCCTGGAGAAGGGAATGGCAACCCACCCCAGTATTCTTGCCTGTAGAATGTCATGGACAGAAGAACCTGGCAGGCTACAGTCTATGGGGTCACAAAGAGTTGAACGTGACTGAGCGGCTAACACTCTTTACCACTAATGCCACCTGGGAAGCCCAGAGTTAATATACAAAAATCAACTCTAAGCCAGGTGGCACTAGTGGTAAAGAAGCCATTTGCCAATGTAGGAGACATAAGAGAGGCAGGTTCAGTCCCTGGGTTGGGAAGATCCCCTGGAGGAGGGCATGGTAACCCACTCCAGTATTCTCTTGCCTGGAGAATCCCATGGACAGAGGAGCCTGGCAGGGTGGCACAGAGTCAGACACAACTAAAGTGATTTAGCATAAATATGCATGCTAGCAGTAAATGAATAGAAAACAAAACAAGCAATTATTGTACAATAGCATCAAAATATAAGGTTCTTAATATTACATTTAACCAAGGACACACAAGACTTCAACATTGAAAACACTGATAAATTCTTAGGAGAAATTCACCTACTAAATGGGGAGAGAAATCATGTCCACAGATTGGAAGATTGAACATTGTTGTCATTTTTTCCCTAAACTCAACTATAGAATCAACACAGTTTCAACCATTTTTTAAGTAGGTAACATTTTTGGTAGAAATAGACATGCAAATTTTAAAATTTATATGGAAAGGCAGAGGACGTAGATATCCCAAAAGACTTTTAAAAAATATATTTAAATGTTTACAATGCTTGGCTTTAATATTTCAAGTTATAGTAATCAAGAGAGTGTGATACAAATGTAAGTATTGACAAAATGATCGATAGACTAGCATAATGAGGCCCAGAACAGGCTCACACTTAAAAAGTCCTTTGATTTTTATTAAGGGTGCCAAAGGAATCCAAAGAAGAAAGAAAAGACTTTTAAACAAGTGATGATCCAAGAATCATTGGATATTCATGTGGAAAACAGTGAACTTTGGCCTCTTGCTTTCTATCACACACAAAAGTAATTAGAGATGAAATACTGACCTAAATGTAAAAGCTAAAATTATAAAAGTTTTAAAAGAAAATGTAGTTGAAAATCTTCATGACTTCATGGTAAAAAAACAGCCTTTGGATCACAAAAATGCAATAAGAGAAACATTGATAAGTTATGCTTCATTAAAAAAAAATCTTAGCAAATTCACCATTAAGAAAATTAATAGACCATATGCTTGAAGAGAATATTCACAGAACACATCTGACATATGTGGGATCTAGGCTATAAAATTTTTACAACTTAGTAACAAAAATACAAGCAACCCCATAAATTTGGGGCAAAGGTCAAGCAGACATTCACAAGAGAAGACATACAAAGGGGCCCATAAGCCTGTAAAAAGAGTGTTCAACACAATGAGTCATTAGATACATTCAAATTTAAACCACAATGAAATACTATGGTAGAACAAGATGCAGAAATGAAATACTGCTGCTGCTGCTGCTGCTGCTGCTAAGTCGCTTCAGTCGTATCCAACTCTGTGTGACCTCATAGACAGCAGCCCACCAGGCTCCCCCGTCCCTGGGATTCTCCAGGCAAGAACACTGGAGTGGGTTGCCATTTCCTTCTCCAATGCATGAAAGTGAAAAGTGAAAGTGAAGTCGCTCAGTTGTGTCCGACTCTTAGTGACCCCATGGACTGTAGCCTACCAGGCTCCTCTGTCCATAGGATTCTCCAGGCAAGAGTACTGGAGTGGGGTGCCATCGCCTTCTCCAAACGAAATACTACTAGTCAACAAATGAAATACTTCATAGTCAACAGAATGGTTAGAAATACAAAGACAAATAATATCAGTTGTGGCTGAGGGTGTGAAGTAACTGGGATTTCCATGTATTTTTTTGTGGGAAAGTTAAATGTCACAACTAGTTTGGATAAAGATCTGGCATTTTCTTATGGACATAAGTATATGCCTACTCATAATTTTTTTAATGTAGCTAATCCTGTGTAGTTACTCAAAAGAAATAAATGTTCACCAAAAGAATTTTGCAAGATTGGTCAAAACATATTTATTCTAATAGCCCTGAATTGGAAACAGCCTAGGTATTCAACTTTAGGAAAATGGATAAACTGTGATGTATTTATATAGTAGGATACTCCTAAAACAGTGAGCTGCTAATATATGGAACCAATAGGTGAGTCTCAAAAATATTATGCTAAATGAAAAAAAAAAAAACCTTTACCCAAGAATCCATACTGTATGTGTGATTCCATTTATATGAAGTTCCAGAACAAGCAAATTTAATCTATGGTAGGAAAAAATTAGAAGTTGCTCTGGAAGTGAGGGAGTAAGAATTTACTGGAGAGTGGTACAAGATAATTTTCTTGGGCTGAGAGTAACATACTAAATCTTTTCAGAGGTTTTAGTTACCTCACTGTGTATGTGTCAGTATTCAACATATATATACTTAAAATGTGTGCATTTCATGGATTGTTTCAGTTCAGTTCAGTTCAGTCGCTCAGTCGTGTCCGACTCTTTGCAACCCCATGAATTGCAGCATGCCAGGCCTCCCTATTCATCACCAATTCCCGGAGTTAACCCAAACTCACATCCATCGAGTAAGTGATGTCACCCAGGCATTTCATCCTCTGTCATCCCCTTCTCCTCCTGCCCTCAATCCCTCCCAGCATCAAAGTCTTTTCCAATGAGTCAACTCTTCGCATGAGGTGGCCAAAGTACTGGAGTTTCAGCTTCAGCATCATTCCTTCCAAAGAAATCCCAGGGTTGATCTCCTTTAGAATGGACCGGTTGGATCTCCTTGCAGTCCAAGGGACTCTCAAGAGTCTTCTCCAACACCACGGTTCAAAAGCATCAATTCTTCAGCACTCAGCTTTCTTCACAGTCCAACTCTCACATCCATACATGACTACTGGAAAAACCATAGCCTTGACTAGACGGACCTTTGTTGGCAAAGTAATGTCTCTGCTTTTGAATATGCTCTCTAGGTTGGTCATAACTTTTCTTCCAAGGAGTAAGCGTCTTTTAATTTCATGGCTGCAATCACCATCTGCCGTGATTTTGGAGCCCAAAACAATAAAGTCTGACACTGTTTCCATGGATTGTTTAGTTTATATCAAAATGAAAAGAAACTGTAATGGTATGTGCTGAGAAACCTGTTTGCAGGTCAAGAAGCAACAGTTAGAATCATACATGAAACAGTGGACCGGTTCCAAATTGGGAAAGGAGTAAGTCAAGGCTGTATATTGTTACCTTGCTTATTTAACTTATATGCAGAGCACATCACATGAAATACTGGGCTGGATAAAGCACAGTCTGGAATCAAGATTGCCGGGAAAAATATCAACAACTTCAAACATGCAGATGATACCACTCTAATGGCGGAGAGCAAAGAGGAACTAAAGAGGCTCTTGATGAAGGTGAAAGAGGAGAGTGAAACAGCTAGCTTAAAACTCAACATTAAAAAAACGAAGATTATGGCATCTGGTCCTACCACTTCATGTGAAAAAGATGAGGGAAAAGATGGAAACTATGGCAGATTTTATTTTCTTGGTCTCCAAAATCACTGCATATGGTGACTGCAGCCATGAAGTTAAAAGACACTTGCCTCTAGGAAGAAAAGGTATGACAAACCTAGATAGCATATTAAAAAGCAGAGACATTACTTTGCCAACAAATGTCCATCTAGTCAAAGCTATGATTTTTCCAGTAGTCATGTAGGGATGTGAGAGTTGGGCCATAAAGGAGGCTGAACACTGAAGAATCAATACTTTGAAACTGTGGTGTTGGAGTAGCCTCTTGAGAGTACCTTGGACTGCAAGGAGATTGCCAGTCAATCCTAAAGGAAATCAACCCTGAATGTTCATTGGATGGACTGATGCTGAAGCTGAAACTTCAATACTTTGGAAAGAACTTAGGAGAAAGTTTAGTGTTATGTTATTTTGAGGCATTACTTTTCTGTGCCTCAATAAATGATGGATTAAGCAATAAATGGGATTCCCATATGGCACTAGTAGTAAAAATCTGCCTGACAATGCAGGAGATGCAAGAGACATAGTTCCCATCTCTGGGTTGGGAAGACCCCCTGGAATAGGAAATCACACCCCACTCCAGTATTCTTGCCCGAAAAATTCAATAGGCAGAGGAGACTGGCAGTCTAAGTCCATGCGTCACAATGGACATGACTGAGCGACTGAGCACAGAATGGAATCAAAGGATAGAAAGATGGTGAAATGTACAGTTGTGTGTTAAAACATGTTTAGTAAAATGCTGATGATATTAATGTATAGGTATTTACCAGAAAATATTTGTTTAACTTTGCTATGCTTGCAATTTTTCATAATAAAATGCTAAACAAGGAGATAGAATAAAAATAAAATTAGATATGAGAAAGATATGTAAAATATAAAATTAAGAATCATAGTTATGAAAACAGAATGGAGGGTTCCTAAAAAACGAAAAATAAAGTTGCCATATGATCCAGCAATCCCACTCCTGGGCATATATCTGGAAATGATGAAAACTCTAATTCAGAAACATACACCCCAGTGTTGATAGCAGCACTATTTACAATAGCCAAAACATGGAAGCCACCTAAGTGTAAATCGACAGATGAATGGATAAAGAAGATGCATTTATATGTAAATATGTGTGTGTGCATATAATATATTCTATATATATGTATTATATGTATGCTGCTTCTGCTGCTAAGCCGCTTCAGTCGTGTCCAACTCTGTGCGACCCCAGAGATGGCAGCCCACCAGGTTCCCCCGTCCCTGGGATTCTCCAGGCAAGAACACTGGAGTATAAATGTGTATAAATAATGGAGTATTTTATTCAGTCATTAAAAATAATGAAATCATGCTATTTGCAGCAACATGAATGGACCTAGAAATTATACTAAACAAAGTTAAGTCAGACAGAGAAAGACAAATATTATATAATATAACTTATATGTGGAATCTAGAAGACAGGACTTATTTATAAGACTAAAAGAGATTCACAGACTTGGATAAGAAGCATGGTAATCAGGAGGGATGGAGGTGGAAGAGGGGTAAATTAAGAGGCTAGAATTAGCAGATACAAATTACTATCCATCTATAAAGCTGATTAAAGACAAGAACCTATTCTATAGCACAGGGAACTATATTCAGCAGCTCTAATAACTTACAGTGGAAAAGAATTTGAAAAAGAGTATACATATACGTATACAAATATTTATATGAATCACTTTGCTGTGCTCCTGAAACTAACATAATATTTTAAACCGACTACACTCCATAAAAGAATTATAATCATTTCCCAATATGTATAAATATTGAATCATTATGTTGCACAGCTGAAACTAATATAATGTTAGATGAGAATTATATCTCAATTAAAAAAAGGATAATAAATCTGCTGGTGCAGATGTTGGACAGCGGGACTTTGGTGTGTTCTTTCTAGTTGGAAAACTAGATTTAGACACTTGGTCAAGCAGTCTATGTTCTCAGGACCTCCAGGAGCATCTGCCTGGGCAGTTTACAGTATAGCTGGGAAACAGCCAGGGATCTCCTATACAAAAAGGGGAGGTAGATTGAGTTTCACATTCACTGTTTTTTAACTTAAGTTCAGATATTCCTCCTCCTGCAGTGAGAGTATGGCGAGAGGGGTGAAGAGAGGCCAAGAAATCACTCAAAATTCTCTTCCTCAGTATCAGTGGAAATGGCAAGGGTGAGGACCAGGCTTCCACAAAGACCCTGAAGGCTTCAGGGTACTGAGAGGAATTTACCTTCTTAAGGAAACTAGAGCTTTAGTTCTTGACTTCATGTTGCATTTCTGAGTGGCTTGTGTCTATCCCAAGCGAATCACGAATTTTGAACAGGTAGTAGGACATCTTGAATAAAGTTAAATTGGCATTTACACAAAATAATTTAATTTAAATTTGGAGAGTCAGTGCACGCTACATGGATTGTGAAGCCATGAGAGTAAATTCCAACAGAATAATAATCCCATGAAAGTAAATTCCTGATTATAGAAAAATGACCCCCAAAGGAAGCCCCAGGAGATGCTTGCCATTAGGTAGTAGAAAGTGTGAAGGGATTCAAGAGAAAGGAGAATGAAACAGCAGAATATCAAACTAGGAAAGGTGGGAGAGAGAATAAGTATTAAGAAAGATTCTTAGAAAGTAAGCAGAATAAAACAGTGCTAGCTTGTGTAAGTAAACCTTCATTGGTTGCTTTCAGTCTGTTCCAGATACGAGGGAGTTAAGAAAGATGCCGAGTAGGTGAGTCAGATGCTGAATAATCTTCCTGCAATGCAGGAGGCCCAGGTTTGATCCCTGGGTAGGGAAGATCCACCGGAGAAGGAAATGGCTACCCGTCAATCCAGTATTCTTGCCTGGAGAATTCTCTCTCTGTTGACAGAACCTGGTGGGCTACAGTCCCTGGGGTCACAAGGACTGGGACATGACTAGCAACTAATACACTCGCCACCAAGTCTTAGTCCCTTTGGGCTGCGATGGTGATATATCCCAGACTGGGAAACCTATATACAATGGAAATTTAATTCTCACAGTTCTAGGGACAGGAAGTCCAAGAGCAAGCTGCCAGCATGGTTGAGTAAGGGTCCTCTTCTGGGGTCATAACTTTGCCTTCTGTTTATGTCCTCACATGGTAGAAAGCGCTAAGTCTCTCTGGAGCCTATTTTTATCAGGCACTAATGCTATCCCTGAGGGCTCTAACTTTAGGACTTAAACACCTTCCAAAGTCCCACCCACTAGCACCATCACTTTGGGGATGAGAATTTCAGCATAGGAATTTTGCAGGGGCATACAATCAGACCACTGCGAATAGACAGAACATGTAGGAGGCAAATGTTTTGATTACCTAGAAATTTTGTCTCAAAAAGTGGAAGGCTAGGCTAACCTCCCTGATCCCTCATTCTATCATCCAACAGCCTCCTAGGGAACAGGGAGGGAAGGCAGCTTTTACAAGGAAAATAACCCCCATCATCGAAGAGCCCCTGGAGGGGGAAATGGCAACCCACTCCACTATTCTTGCCTAGAGAATCCTATGGACAGAGGAGCCTGGTGGGCTACAGTCCATGGGGTCACAAAAGAGTCAGACACGACTGAGAGACTAAACAAAAACATCATGAAAAAGTGTCCTATTTATAAAGTTTGCAACAAGGGCACCGGATGGTGTGGAGTCCACCCAAAGCAATCGTTTTGTCAATGGAAATCACAGGCCTCACATGTGACTCATTAGACCGCATGTGTCCTGAAAGAAGGGAGACGGGTCCCTCATGGTCTCAGTAAGTTGCCTTCAAAGGGAGAGAAGCCTATGCCTAATCTCTGTTTGTCGTAGCTGCCAAAACACATTTCAATGCTGAAAGGCAGCAGTCAGCTGCACTAGGAGTGAATCCTTTTCTTGGAAAATGACATCTCAGCAGAGTCTGCCAAAAGAGCTGTGGAGATGCCCAGTCTCGCCAAGCAAGGGAAGCCAAGGAGCAGAGGGGCTGTCTTTTGCATCCTGTGTGAGGCAGGACGGCTTAGGCAGTCAAGCAATTAATCTGAATTTATGTGGGGATCTTTTTTTTTTTTTTCTTGGATCTTGTAATTGTTATTGGAGTGTAGTTGCTTGACAATATTGTGCTGGTTTCTGCTGCACAGCAAAGTGAATCAGCTATGTGTGCTGATTCTCAGTCTTGTCCAACTCTTTGCAACCCCATGGCCTGTATGTAACCCACCAGGTTCCTCCATCCCTGGGATTTTCCAGGCAAGAATACTGGAGTGGGTTGCCATTTCCTTCTTTGGAATCAGCTATACGTTTACATATATCCCCTCTTTTTTGGATTTCCTTCACACTTAGGTCACCGCAGAGCCTTGAGTAGAGTTCCTTGTACCATACAGTAGGTTCTCATTCAATTCAGTTCCATTCAGTCGCTCAGTTTTGTCCGACTCTTTGCGACCGCATGGACTGCAACATGTCAGGCCTCCCTGTTCATCACCAACTCCCAGAGTTTACTCAAACTCATGCACATTGAGTCAGTAATGCCAAACAACCATCTCATCCTTTGTCATCCCCTTCTCCTCCTGCCTTCAATCTTTCCCAGCATCAGGGTCTTTTCCAATGAGTCAGCTCTTCGCATCAGGAGGCCAAAGTATTGGAGTTTCAGCTTCAACATCAGTCCTTCCAATGAACACCCAGGACTGATCTCCTTTAGGATGGACTGGTTGGATCTTCTTGCAGTCCAAGGGACTCTCAAGAGTCTTCTCCAAGACCACAGTTCAGAAGCATCAATTCTTTGGCACTCAGCTTTCTTTATAGTCCAACTCTCACATTCATATATGACTACTGGAAAACCCATAGCCTTGACTAGACAGATTCTCATTAGTTATCTATTTTATACATAGTATCAATAGTGTGCCTATGTCAATCCCAATCTCCCACCCACTCTCCTCCCCTTTACCCCTTGGTATCTATGTGCTATGCTGTGTTTAGTCGCTCAGTCCTGTTTGACTCACTGTGACCCCATGGACCATAGCCCACCAGGCTCCTCTGTCCATGGGGATTCTCCAGGCAAGAATACTGGAATGGGCTGCCATGCCCCCTCCTCCAGGGGATCTTCCCAACTTGGGGATCAAACCAGGTCACATGCATTGCAGGTGGATTCTTTACCATCCAAGCCACCAGGGAAGCCCTTTGTTATCTATACTTGGGGATTTTTAATCAGCACCGTTGTGTCTATGCAGTTAATGTATAGACCTCCAAGCTGAACTATACGTTTATGTGTATATGCTTTGAGGGCGGGGAAAGGAAAAGGATATGTTAATAAAGAACAAAAATTTAGCCAAAGAGGAGTTCTTGGAAAACTGCATTCAACAAGCCTTTATTGGAAAGTGACCATATGCAATCGCTGTGTGTTAGAAGGAAGACAGCCCCGCCTTCTAGTCATTTATTCAATCATTATTCTGGTGACCCAGCATGGGTCTCACCCTTTTCAGTTAAACACCTGTTTATTTAAATGTATGGCTAATACCTGACACAGGAAGTGGACCGGGAGGCAGAGTTGTGGTGTGAGGGCAAGAGACTTGTTGAGGAGAACAGCTTGGAAAGAAAAGGAATAGAAACCGGACAGGGCAAACAAAATGCAAGTTCAAAATAGTACCTCTGTGTTGATCTAAAATATTCAATAATATTTAAGACTAATGGTATGACTATACAATGTAATCTCTAAAGATGGGACTGATGGAAAATAAAAAAAGAGATGTTTTCAATGAAATAGCTAAAATATTATAATTATATTTTATCACAATTTTTATTCCAAAGTAGATAGGCAAATTCTTGCTCTTTTTATTTATTTTTAGAATTATTAGGGAAGAGAAATAGGTCTTAAATATCATGCCTGTTCTATTGACTTTGGGAAATGACCATCAAAAAAGTCATATGGGTTCCAAAAGCCATGGGAACTTTCTGAAAGGTAAATATTTTTTTTTCTATTTCACACCATTTAATAGATTTTAATATCCTGATGATGGAAACTTGTGCTCAGAAACAACTTCTACTTTGGATCATGATGAAATCTGCTCCGTTCTCCTGCTCTTGTATCTTTCCTCATCCTTTCTTCCTGTTTCTTTTCTATCTTCTATCTGTCTCCCTCTCTGTCATTGAGTGCCTTCTATATACACCACATGGAAGGGTTAAGCCTCAGGAGAAATTGGAATGCAGTAATAGCATCCTCATTCTCGTGATAAAGCGATGAGGCTTAGAGAGTCAAACAGGTACGCACACATCTCATTTCTCCACATCAATACCTTCTGTTTTATCTGTCTTTCTTTTTTTATCTCTATAAAAGTAGCATGACTAAGTACATTTAAAAATCTCACTCTGGCATTTTATTTATATGCTTTCCTGATTGGTTATTATTAACTGATGACAGACATTAGGGATGTGACTAGTGACAATGAAAATATCACAATTAAAGGAGGAAGAATTAGAAGAAAAGAGGGTGAGTTGAAACGAAGGATATACTCAGTATAATTAAAACCTGGAACACAGATATCACTAAAGGAAAGAAATCAGTCTGGAAAGGCTAGATAGCATATGATTCCAGCTCCATGACATTCTGGAAAAGGAAGAACCATAGAGACGGTAAAAATGACCAGTGATTGCTAGGGTTGGGAAGGAATGAGGAATCAGTGGGATGTGGGATTTTAGGCAGTGAGAAGATTCTGTATGATACTCTCAGGGTGAATGCCTGACATTATGCCTTCGACAAAATCCACAGGACTGTACGATGCAAAGAGGGAACCCTAATCCAAACTATGGACTTCAGCTAAAAATAATGTTATTAATATTATTCAACACCTGTAACAGATATACCTCACCAATGCCAGATGTTAATAAGCGGGAGGACTGCAGGTGAACTCTGTACTTTCTGGTCAGTTCTTATGTAAACCTATAGCTGTACTGAGTTACAGTTAGACTAGTCAATCTAATCACACTAGGACCACAGCCTTGTCTAACTTAATGAAACTAAACCATGCCCATGGGGCAACCAAGATGGGTGGGTCATGGTGGAGAGGTCTGACAGAATGTGGTGCACTGAAGAAGGGAATGGCAAACCACTTCAATATTCTTGCCTTGAGAAGCCCATGAACAGTATGGAAAGGCAAAATGACAGGATACTGGAAGAGGAACTCCCCAGGTGAGTAGGTGCCCAATATGCTACTGGAGATCAGTGGAGAAATAACTCCAGAAAGAATGAAGGGATGGAGCCAAAGCGAAAACAATACCAAGCTGTGGATGTGACTGGTGATAGAAACAAGGTCCGATGCTGTAAAGAGCAATATTGCATAGGAACCTGGAATGTCAGGTCCATGAATCAAGGCAAATTGGAAGTGGTCAAACAAGAGATGGCAAGAGTGAACGTCGACATTCTAGGAATCAGCGAACTAAAATGGACTGGAATGGGTGAATTTAACTCAGATGACCATTATATCTACTACTGCGGGCAGGAATCCCACAGAAGAAATGGAGTAGCCATTATGGTCAACAAAAGAGTCCGAAATGCAGTTCTTGGATGCAATCTCAAAAACAACAAAATGATTTCTGTTCGTTTCCAAGGCAAACCATTCAATATCACAGTAACCCAAGTCTATGCCCCAACCAGTAATGCTGAAGAAGCTGAAGTTGAATGTTTCTATGAAGACCTACAAGACCTTTTAGAACTAACACCCAAAAAAGAGGTCCTCTTCATTATAGGGGACTGTAATGCAAAAGTAGGAAGACAACAAACACCTGGAGTAACAGGCAGATTTGGCCTTGGAATGCGGAATGAAGCAGGGCAAAGACTAATAGAGTTTTGCCAAGAAAATGCACTGGTCATAGCAAACACTCTCTTCCAAAAACACAAGAGAAGACTCTACACATGGACATCACCAGATGGTCAACACCGAGATCAGATTGATTATATTCTTTGCAGCCAAAGATGGAGAAGCTCTATACAGTCAAAAAAAACAAGACGAGGAGCTGACTGTGACTCAGATCATGAACTCCTTATTACCAAATTCAGACTTAAATTGAAGAAAGTAGGGAAAACTGCTAGACCATTCAGTATGACTAAATCAAACCCCTTATGATTATATAGTGGAAGTGAGAAACATTTAAAGGCCTAGATCCGATAGATAGAGTGCCTGATGAACTATGGACTAAGGTTCGTGACATTGTACAGGAGACAGGGATCAAGACCATCCCCATGGAGAAGAAATGCAAAAAAGCAAAATGGCTGTCTGGGGAGGCCTTACAAATAGCTGTGAAAAGAAGAGAAGTGAAAAGCAAAGGAGAAAAGGAAAGATATAAGCATCTGAATGCAGAGTTCCAAAGAATAGCAAGGAGAGATAAGAAAGCCTTCTTCAGCGATCAATGCAAAGAAATAGAGGAAAAGAACAGAATGGGAAAGACTAGAGATCTCTTCAAGAAAATTAGAGATACCAAGGGAACATTTCATGCAAAGATGGGCTTGATAAAGGACAGAAATGGCATGGACTTAACAGAAGCAGAAGATATTAAGAAGAGGTGGCAAGAATACACAGAAGAACTGTACAAAAAAGATCTTCATGACCCAGATAATCACAATGGTGTGATCACTCATCTAGAGCCAGACATCCAGGAATGTGAAGTCAAGTGGGCCTTAGAAAGCATCACTACGAACAAAGCTAGTGGAGGTGATGGAATTCCAGTTGAGCTATTTCAAATCCTGAAAGATGATGCTGTGAAAGTGCTGCACTCAATATGCCAGCAAATTTGGAAAACTCAGCAGTGGCCACAGGATTGGAAAAAGTCAGTTTTCATTCCAATCCCAAAGAAAGGCAGTGCCAATGAATGTTCAAACTACTGCACAATTGCACTCATCTCACATGCTAGTAAAGTAATGTTCAAAATTTTCCTAGCCAGGCTTCAGCAATACATGAACCATGAACTTCCTGATGTTCAAGCTGGTTTTAGAAAAGGCAGAGGAACCAGAGATCAAATTGCCAACATCCACTGGATCATAGAAAAAGCAAGAGAGTTCCAGAAAAACATCTATTTCTGCTTTATTGACTATGCCAAAGCCTTTGACTGTGTGGATCACAATCAACTGTGGAAAATTCTGAAAGAGATGGGAATACCAGACCACCTAACCTGCCTCTTGAGAAATCTGTATGCAGGTCAGGAAACAACAGTTAGAACTGGACATGGAACAACAGACTGGTTCCAAATAGGAAAAGGAGTATGTCAAGGCTGTATATTGTCCCCTGCTTATTTAACTTCTGTGCAGAGTACATAATGAGAAACGCTGGACTGGAAGAAACACAAGCTGGAATCAAGATTGCGGGGAGAAATAGCGATAACCTCAGATATGCAGATGACACCACCCTTATGGCAGAAAGTGAAGAGGAACTAAAAAGCCTCTTGATGAAAGTGAAAGAGGAGAGTGAAAAAGTTGGCTTAAAGCTCAACATTCAGAAAACGAAGATCATGGCATCTGGTCCCATCACTTCATGGGAAATAGATGGGGAAACAGTGGAAACAGTGTCAGACTTTATTTTTGGGGGCTCCAAAATCACTGCAGATGGTGACTGCAGCCATGAAGTTAAAAGACGCTTACTCTTTGGAAGAAAAGTTATGACCAACCTAGATAGTATATTCAAACGCAGAGATATTACTTTGCCGACTAAGGTCCATCTAGTCAAGGCTATGGTTTTTCCAGTAGTCATGTATGGATGTGAGAGTTGGACTGTTAAGAAGGCTGAGTGCCGAAGAATTGATGCTTTTGAACTGTGGTGTTGGAGAAGACTCTTGAGGGTCCCTTGGACTGCAAGGAGATCCAACCAGTCCATTCTGAAGGAGATCAGCCCTGGGATTTCTTTGGAAGGAATGATGCTGA
The DNA here is from genome assembly GCF_014754425.2 of Oryx dammah. Taxonomy (NCBI): domain Eukaryota; kingdom Metazoa; phylum Chordata; class Mammalia; order Artiodactyla; family Bovidae; genus Oryx; species Oryx dammah. Next base: position 19,019,818 of record NW_024070211.1, read on the forward strand.
AGTTGAAATTCCAGTACTTTGGCCACCTCATGCGAAGGGTTGACTCATTGGAAAAGACTTTGATGCTGGGAGGGTTTGGGGGCAGGAGGAGAAGGGGATGACAGAAGATGAGATGGCTGGATGGCATCACTGATTCAATGGACGTGAGTCTGAGTGAACTCTGGGGGTTGGTGATGGACAGGGAGGCCTGGCGTGCTGCGATTCATGGGGTCGCAGAGTCGGACACAACTGAGCGACTGAACTGACCTGATAGCTGCACTAGAATACAAAGCCTACTGATATTTTTTAAAGACTTCTTTAAAAAAAAAAGAGTACCTGGTACAGGAGGAAAGTTGGCCAATGCCTAGATGCCAAAATATGCCCCTATTTTAGGACACATCTTAAAGTTGCTGGATAGCTTGCCTGCTAAATATCTTAGTCCCAGTGAACAACACCAAGTGGCTTTACATCCCGAACAAAGGACAAAGAGAAATGGTTCTAATATAAATTTCCCTTTTTCTCTGTTCAGTGCAGACGGCGTGCTCCTGCCTTTAAGTCATGGACAGATGGCTCAGTGACAGGCGGTGGGTATTCATATGTGCAGGATTGAATCTCATTACACTCTAACAAGAAGATCATAATGGAGACAATCAAAACCAAGTCTGGCTAATCACATATGAGAGGCACTGTTTTTTTTTTTTTTTAAACTAAGGGCAAGGACATTTTCATGCATCTGAGAAATATGATGATGAATATTGCCTTCATCTTTGTTGCCTTATCTTTTACTTCATTTGTCCCTTGAAAATCTATGCAATTTAAAAGCTAAATTCCAATTATACTACAGGTATTTTTATTACCGTGTTTTTCTTCAATATTAGGTAGGAGAAACCATCTCTTTTTTTGCTTATTATTATTATCTTGCTAGAAGTTCTTTAAGACAGCTGCTATAAACTACTTTTTAAGATACACGCAATCAATAAAGAAAAAAATCTCAACATAATCTGCTAGTATCATCATCCATAAATTCACCAAACTTCAGTATATAAATAAATGACACAGGCTTCTATTTTAGTTTATAATGTAAAGTACATGGTATGGGAGGAGTTACTTACATAAAAATGTATCAAAAATACTAGCAATCTCATTAATTTTGTGGAACATATTTAAGAATATGCATCCATTCAGGACTGCTTTGGGAGTAGAGGAAGTGAAAAGCTTGTTTTTTTTTTTCTTTCAAAATTAGTCAGAACTTTAAAAATTCATGCCTATTTTAAAATGACCACTCCATGTCCTGTAAGCATCTGGGGACAGGCAGAACTTCAAGAAGCTCTTTCATCCATAAAACAGAACAAGTTTATTAACCTGAAATCTTGAACACTCTTAGTGCTGTGAATATATGTGAAAGCAATTGAATTAATAAATCATAAGAGAGGTGAAGGATGACAGGTGCTGCTTGGTGTAACAGGGCTCCAGCAGGTCTTAGGGACTGATGGAAGAAATGAAGCCGGTGGACACTGAAATCAGAAAATATTTTTGAGCATCTGTATGATGACAATGAAGTAGGGTGAGGATGAGATGGGAGTTAGTTTATATAAGAAGGCAGGCTAACCTGAAAAGTCTCTAGAGACACAGCTCAAAAATGCCAGGTAAATTGGTGAAAGCATGATGTCCATTGCATAGCTGAGGTGCCAAGAAAGAAGGCAAACCCTGTGTGGCAGAGATAAACCACAGATAAGAAATGTGAGCAGGGGTATAGCTCTGGGGGTAGGGAGTGTCAGGGAAGGATGGTGACGGAAGTGGGGGACTGGGCTGTCATTTCTTTGCACCACCAAGAATAGAGCCCTTCTTAATGCATGTATGCGGAATCTAGAGAAATGGTGCAGATAACCCCTATTTCCAGGGAAGGGACAGAGACACAGATGTAGAGAACTGACATGAGGGCACAGTGGGGAAGGGGAGGGTGGGACGAATGGGGAGAGGAGCACTGACATATATATATATGGATTGTGAACCATATATACATACATATGTATATACCACCACATGTGAAACATAGCTAGTTGGAGCTGCTATATAGCACAGAGAGCTCAGCTCGGTGCTCTGTGTTGAGCTAGGGGGTGGGATGGGAGTGGAATGGGGGTGGGAGGGAGGATTAAGAGAGAGGGGATATATGCATAAATATAGCTGATTTACTTTGTTGTTAGACAGAAACTAACACAATATTGTAAAGCAATTATACTCCAAAACAGCAACAAAGGCAAAAGATAATACATGTGCATCCTTAAGAAAACTAATTCACCTAACAATGTATCCACCCATAAGAGAAGGCAATAAGTAACCTTGTCTACCCTTTGGGGCCGGAAGGTGAAAAATGCTTCCCTGAGAACTCTAAAATGAACTTCCCAGGGGGCTAAGGTAAAAAAGCTGCCTGTCAATGCAGGAGACACAGAAGAACTTGGGTTCCATCCCTGGGCCAGGAAGATCCTCTGGAGGAAGGTGTGGCAACCTACTCCAGTATTTTTGCCTGGGAAATCCCAAGGACAGAGGAGCCTGGCAGGGTATAGTCCACAGGGTTGCAAAAGGTCAGACACGACTGACCACCCATGCATGAGAATTCTAAAATCCAGTCCTTGTCTACTCCAGTGGCTTGTAGTAGCATAGTGCAAATATCTGTGATCCAAGGATACAGGACACCAGAAATTTATATAAAGTAGTTTTCCTCGAACTGTGGAAATATTACTTGGCATTCGGCAGCAGAAAAGACTATCTTGGATCCCATACCACCAGGATTCCCAGATAGAGCTCTGCTTAAGTTAGGTTCACAATCCACACTTATAAAACATACAAGAGGACAAGTCACACAAGCAAGAGACAGCGCAGGCAATGCACAAAGCAAGAGGAGAATCCTAGGATTTTCTGATAAAATAATTGTCCAATATTCATGTCAATGTATGGCAAAACCAATACAGAATTGTAAAGTAAAATAAAAAATAAATTAAAAAAAGAAGCTGCAAAATAAATAGATTTTAAATAATTAAAGATATAAAGGAAGATATTGAGATCACAAGAAAATGGTATCACAATGAAAAAGCAGATTAATTTGTTTTAAAAAAATGTGTGTTTTAGAAATTAAGGGCTTCCCTGGTGGCTCAGAAGATAAAGAATCTGCCTGCAATGCAGGAGACCTGATTTCAACCCCTGGGTTGGGAAGATCCCCTGGAGAAGGGATTGGCTACCCACTCCAGTATTCTTGCCTGGAGAATCTCCCTGGACAGAGGAGCCTGGAAGGCTACAGTCCATGGGGTGGCAAAGAGGTGGATATGACTGAGTGATTTCACTTTCACTTAGAAATGAAAAGAAAGCATAGTCATTTAAATTAAATTCTCAACCATTAGGTCAGATTATAGCTCAGATACAACTGAAGAAAAATTGGTGGGAAGCAAGATTATTAATCTAGATAGCAGCTCTCAGTCTTGGCTACATTTTAGAATCTCCTGAAACTTTAAAATAGTCCCAGGGTCCATTCTATACTTACAGCACTTAGATCAAAGCCTCTGAACAAAGCATCTTGGCATCAGCAGTTTTTATAATTCTGAGGTTGATTACAATGTGAGGTTGCTCAAGCAAGAGCTGTGCCCAAGACAACATACAAGAAAGGGGGCAAAGCGAACAGCAAGATCCAGAGGAAAAAAGGCACACGAGCACACAAACTAGGTCTGCTTTAGTTCTGTATTGTTTTGATTGCCTTTTCTCTGCCAGATACCAGATAAAAAGATAAGTGAGATGTACAAATGAAGAACCTCAAGGTGCATATTTCAGCACAGTTACTACAAAATCCAAACCTACCAATGTGCTGCTTTTATAGGAAATTAGAGGCAGCTGAAATTATAGAACAGCATTGCAAGCAAGGAGCATTCAGAAATCTCAACTCATTGGGAAAATTGTGTCAAATGCTATGTGTCTCCCCAATAATTTACCTAGCTGAGCTCCACAGAACCTCCTTGGGCTGCAGTCCTGCACAATCTTTGCCCCCTCTGCTGTGGGAATCTAAGCAGCAATTGAATTTCTACTCAGCTGGAGTCAGCTGTCCCAAGTCTTCATGCGTGAGTCTTTGAGGTCTTCCCTTTCCTGGGGGAGACATCCCCATGTTCCCATTAGGAGAGGAGGGGTAAACTTCCATGAACAGGAAACTCACCACTTTGCCCCAGTCCCCCTGTAACGTATCTGGTGATGGAGGGAAAAGGTGATTGTAATAGGGTCTGAACTGGAGCCTTTCAAGAAACCTGTGGAAGGGTGGAAGAGCCCAGTGGTGATGCCTCTGATTCAAGAGTGTTCCATTTTCCACTTTGGGCCATCACCTGAGCCTGGGATCACTGGGCTCGTTTCACACCACTCACACCATGTGTGGTAATGATGTGAAGATTCTTCACCAGCCCAACCTTAAAAAGAAATTAAAAATTAATAAGCCTTTTTCTCCTGCCATATCCTTTTCCCACAATAATAATTCATAGCACCTATTTTTTTTTTAAGAAAAGCATTGTACTTGATTGCTATACTTTTCCAGTAATCTTGGTGAAATTCTTGAAATGCTTGAGAAATCCCCACCCGACATTTCAGAATTATTCCTTGGGATGAATTTCACCATAAAGTTTAAAATGTTGTCTTTAAAAACAGAGAATTATTTTAATATCTCCCAACTCACTAGTTTGCTGTAATTTATATTGGTTAAGTAATTCACAATAAAGAAGACGTGACAGAGCACATCTCATTAAGGGACAGCTATGGAGCCTCGTTGCCTACGAATATCTGCATTATACTGCCACCCAGAGGTTGGTTTTATTATAGTACACTAGCTAGAACTCTGGTGTTGAAGACTCTTGAGAGTCCCTTGGACAGCAAGGAGATCCAAACAGTCCATCCTAAAGGAAATCAGTCCTGAATATTCATTGGAAATACTGATGCTGAAGCTGAGACTCCAATACTTCGGCCATCTGATGCGAAGAACTGACTCATTTGAAAAGACCCTGATGCTGGGAAAGATTGAAGGCAAGAGAAGAAGATGAGCTGGTTGGATGGCATCACCGACTCAGTGGACATGAGCTTGAGTAAACTCTGGGAGTTGGTGATGGACAGGGAGGCCTGGCGTGGTGCAGTCCATGAGGTTGCAAAGAGTCGGACATGACCGAGCATCTACACACGTAATGATTATTCAACACTGTTCATCTATCTCAGCAAAAGAATCACAAAGTTGGTTTTTAAAATCACAATAAAAGAGAAAATGATAATAATTTTATTGAACTTGCTATGTTATATCTGTTAAATAAAATTAGTATGACAGTTTAAAGATATCCTGATAAAAGGGCATAAAATCAAAGAGGTAGAGGGTTACCTTAAATTTTGTTGTTCAGTCACTAAGTCGTGTTCAACTCTTTGCAACCCCACGGACTACAGCCTATAAATACTTTCTTTAAATGTGTTATTCTACATAAGAAAAAATCTAAGTCTAGAAAGGCAAATATAGTATAATAAGCATTTGTTGAAGGCCTCATCACTAGTTGGTAAATTCAGATTAAAATCCCAAGACTTACTTAACTGTGACTCACAGCCAGGGAGTTTTTGGTAATTTGGCTTCATTCATTAAGAAAATTATCTCACCAGTTTATTGGAGAGTGAGTCAGGAAGTCATGGAAATAATTAGCAAGATAAAAGAAGCTCAATTATTTTATGGACTAAAATTAAAGGTCTCCTGAAATAACATGATGTGTACAAAGTGAGGTTCGTTGCCTGGAGAGGAAAAGAAATGCTTGGAGACATAAACCGAGGGCAATGCTTAAGCCAAAGTGAAGCTCATTGCTGTCATATAACTAATATTTTCTTCAGGCAAATGATATATGTCATGGTTACTGTACTTTTTAACTCTGAGAAAGAAAAACATTCTATAAACCCTAGGAATTATATAGGAAAAACAGAGCTAGGCTGAACTATCTTTGGTCTTAACACCCAATTCTACATTGAAAGCAAAGCAAAGGAACTGCCAAAGACAGTTTTTACTTTTCCCCCCAAAACTTTGTATCCATTTCATCACAATTTCTCAGCATAAAAACCTATATGTTATAGTTGTTTGAGGCTTTTAGAAATTTTGTTTTACTGCTAAACCATGTGTGAAATTGTCAATTCCAACTCACATTCAAAGAATGATCTGAATAATCCTTTCATTAGAATAACTGAGAAAATGTTGCTGAAGTTATTGCTTTTTAAAATCCCATTCAAATTAAAACAAATAATTTTTTTAATCAAGTATAAAATTGGGTGGGAATGATATTATTAAAAAACAATGCTGGGGCTTCCCTGGTGGCTTCGTGGTGAAGAATCTACCAGCCAAAGCAGGAGACATGAGTTCGATCCCTGGTCTGGGAAGATCCCATATGCCAAGGATCAACTAAGTCCAGGCACCACAACCACTGAGCCTGTGGTCTAGAACCCAGGAGCTGGCACACCAAATGCCTGCTGGAAATTAGCTCTAGAAAGTATCACTTCAAGTTATTAAAAGGAATGCAGTGAATCCAACAGGTATACAAGTTAGTCAAAATCTAGACCCAAAGGGTCCTAAGTGGGTACAGCTGACAAATGGCTCAGCCAAGCACATCCCAGCTCCTCTTTCCTTGGAAATGAGACACACTCTTCACCTTGGCCCAGAGACTGGCCCCATCAGGTCTCTGCTACACTCCCAGCCTCACTTCTCACCACAGCCCTAGAAAAGGACCACAGACATGAAGCTGAACCACAGACATGTTCAGCTTCAGCAAAATCACACTTGTGATGGCTCAGTGAACACACTGTGCCTCTTTCCTCCTCTGATCCTCTGATCACAGGGTCTCTACTGTCTAGCCCACTCTTCCTTCATTCCTAAGGGAATCTTGCTCTCCTGCTCCTTGCAGACGACTCCCGCTTCTTCCCACCCTGTCTGCAGGGAGGTGAGTGAAGGGACTGGGATGGCTACCTTGCCAGTTAGCTCCATACAAGGAGGCTGGATGAATAGGCCACATGCCTGTTTCTTTGTGCCTCACTTTTTCCATCTGACAAATGGGGATAAGCAGAGTTTCCATGTTGTGGGGGGCATTTGTGAAGATTCTAAATGATCACTGGCGGAGAACACTTAGCACAGGGCTTTGTATATTCCAAAGTATATAGCGATGAGTCCTTTTAGGTCTATGAATATATGCAAACCCATTGCTCAGAGAAGTTGGGTTTTTGGACAGTTTTGTAACCGGACACAAATATAGTCATAATGCAGAAGCTGCCCCGGGGAAGATGACCTGTTAGCCCAGACGTTGGGAGGGTGTGGCCAGGAGGCAGGGAGGGACCTGATAACTGCGCTCACATCGCCCTCTGGTGGCAGCAAAGAGGATGTGCTAGGGGAAAGAGCCATTGTTCTTACCTGCCAATACCCACTCAGGCTCCACCCTTCTTCTCCCCTCCCCTCGCATCAGAGTCTCTGGGGGGCCTCTAGACTAATGGAATGATGGCAGAATACAATCACAGGATGGTCACAGTGCTGGGAAAACCTCCAGGCTTCCCCTGTCCCACTCCCATATCTTCTCAGGCATTTAGGATCAAGGCAAAAGTCTTCCTCTGGTCTCTAACCTTTACTTCCCCAGCTGATTTACGCACATCCCTTCTGTTCCCAAGACACTGGAGACGCAGAGATTGAAGTTCATGCATATTTACAGAGCCCTCTCTTCTTGTGGGCTTCCCTGGTGGCTCAGATGGTAAAGAACCTGACTGCAGTGTGGGAGACCCGTGTTCGATCCCTAGGTTGGGAAGATGCCCTGGAGGCAGGCATGGCAACCCACACCAGGATTCTTTCCTGGAAAACCCCCATGGACAGCGGAGCCTGGTGGGCTGCAGTCCAAGGGGTCACAAAGAGTCGGACACAGCTGAGCGACTAAACCACAGCCACAGTTCAAGAGACCCAAGGAAATGTGTGGGTATGCATCCTCATTTGAGATGATGCTGATGAAGTCCATTTGTTTAACAGAAGTCCAGAGCCCAGGGGACTGCAGGCTCAGTCCCTCATCTTTCCATCCAGCAGGCTTCACCCAAAGGGGACTGTGGCCCCCAGTGTCTTGGGAATCCCTTTCCTCCCTCTCTCCCTTCTTTCCTTCCTTCCTTCTGTTGAAAGCTACCCATCAGGATATTTGGGGAAAGAACATTCCAGAAGGAGAGGAAAACAAGGAAAACTCTGCAGAAGTGAGAGCTGATGGTTGGCTTGATGAACAGCCCGGAGGCCAGAGTGGCTGGTACAGGGCTGTCCAATCAGGTACGGTAAAGCCTTTTTGGGGTCTCCCACCTCCCACACTGCTGTTCTTACCACGGTGCCCATCACATCTGTGAGAGAATGCAAGACAAATTTCTCAGAAGGCCAAGCCATCAGTAAAGAGTAATTCCTGTGGTTACTGTTGTTGTTCAGTCAGTCAGTCATTCATGTCTGACTCATTGCAACCCCATGGGCTGCAGCACGCCAGGCTTCCCTGTCCATCACCATCTCCCGGAGCTTGCTCAAGCTCATCTCCATTGAGTCGGTGATGTCATCCAGCCATCTCATCCTCGGTTGTCCCCTTTTCCTCCTGCCTTCAATCTTTCCCAGCATCAGGGTCATTTCTAATGAGTCAGCTCTTCACATCAAGTGGCCAAAGTATCAGAGCTTCAGGTTAGGTCCTAACAATAACAGGAGAGCATTTGTGAGGGGAGAGTATTTGTTTTGTTTGCTCGCTTTTAATAAGGTCCTTTATTTCCCTGCATCTCTCTGTCTTTGGGCACTAGGTCATTGTCAAAGCACCTTTTGGTCCTGAACGCAAGGCCTGTGGGAACTCAGGCTGTGAGTGGCTTCACGAGCAGAAAGCAGAGGAGAAGTACTTCACTCTTTTGCACACTTCATTGAGAAAACGACCAAATTCCACAGAAACATTTTCAGATGTCAGGTCCTCAGGGCTGAGTCCCTGCCCCTTTCACCTCTGACTTCCTTGTGCCCAGAGTTCCATCCAGCACAAAGGGAGACTCAGTGAACTGGAGCTGAACTTAGCTGAAGCAGAAAGGAGCATTTGGGGAATCCAAGAGGAGGCAGATAATCTGGCCGGCTGTGGGTTCCTGGTTAGCATTTTTAAGTTGGAATGTTCCAGGAGATGTTTGTGCCGCTGCTTGCATCTTTGCAGAAGCTCTCAAATACAGCTGCAGGCTTGGCAGTTTTCAAGCAGCGCAGCTGGATGTTGGGGGTCTGGAATTCTCGCCTGACCCACACCTCACCCACAGCCTCGCAGACCCAATCAGTTCAACCCCCAGATTGTTCCAGTGCCTACCCAGTAACCATCAGCAGATGCCTTGAGAAGACGGAGCTGGTTTGGTTTGGTGGTAAACGAAACTGGTTTCTGAACTTTCCATCTCTCCTACAGCTCTCCCCTCCTAGGCGAAACCTGATCATCCAACCACGGACTGGAGAAAACAAGTGCCTACAAACCGCTTGGAGGTCTTGAGTGTCTGGTCTGAGCCACCACAGAAAAGCTTGCAGCAGCCAAATGAGTTACAGACACACAGGACGTTGGACTCTTTGCGAGAGAAATGATGGATATGCCAGCTCTACTTCAAGCATCCACCTCTGGAATGACTGGTAAATGTCACCACACAAAAGGTTGTAGGTTTTATCATTACAGTCATGTTTCGTGTAATTTTTTTTCCACCTTCTTATTGTTCACCTTGACCTTCAACTGGCACTCCTGCCAACACAGAGGAATGGAAAGACAGGGTTTCTGCCATAGCCATCCAGTTGGGCCCTCTGTTGTTCTCTGCTTACCAACCATGAACCGGTCAGTGAACCTCCTACCACTCACCTTCCTCATCTGGAAAATGGGTACAATGAGCCTTCTTCCCCCATCGAGGTATTAAGGACCTATGTGGACATAGGAACATTTACAAATCTAAATTAAAAGTTTAAAAATTTCTGACATGCTATACAGCTGGCAAGCATTTCTCTAATATTGCTGCCTTCTTTTAAATTTTTCCTGATTTTCAGCGTTTGGTCCTTTTTTCTTCATTCCTTAGAACCCAAATGCTAAGCAAATAAGCCAATGAAAATAAAACAAAGATTCTCAAGTATTTTATATAACTACATCTATATGTGTAGTTCTAATAACTTTGAAAGATTTAAACCATTACCGTCCAGGTTAAATCATTTACCTTATCATCTAGGCCGTACTTTTCCCAGCTGCAGAAAGTGGGGGTTTGATCATGGGATCGCTGGTTCTCTGAAGAAACAAACTTGTCACAATTAAATATGGGGCATGCTACCCAGGAAATCACGCCCAGTGTTTCCCTGATGCAACCATAGATTTTGCCTGTTTTTAAAATACAGATTTGAAGGTTCTGCCTTAGACATACTGAGTCTAAGTCTCCTGGGAAGAGGCCTGAGAATCTGTATTCTTAAGCAGCACTCCAGATACTCTCACCTACCAGGCAGGTTTCAGAAGCAGTGGTTTTATGGAAAGCCTCAAAGTCACCTTTCAACAGAAATATTGCAGTACCTGCCCTGAAATATCATAGGAAGCTCAAACTATCCTCTTTGGAGTCTTACTCTCCTTATATCATAAGATAGTGTATCTCTCTCCTTGTTATAAATGACTGGCATTAAGATTCAAACGTGTAATAAGTTTCTCAGTTTGTGTGTTAAGAAATTCCAGCGCATATGTGTGTTTGAATCTGTGCTTCCTGAGAAGTTTTGAAATCTCTATGCAGTTAGCAGACCCAGACAGCCAAAAACTGTATACTGTGTGACTTTGAAAAATTTGCTTAAACCCCATGGACTCCAGTTTCATTACATGTTGGATACAGGTAAGAATCATTCTTTCATGTCCCAGAGATTATGTGAGATATGGATTCTGATTAGGTGTGATGTGTTTCCTGATACTAAAAGAGTTCATTTCACCGTGATTTTTTTAAAATGAAAACACAGATTATTTTTACCTTGTATTCATAAACCATAGTAAATGTTATGACATTAAGGATAAAAGTACATTTTTTTTCTTGACTATTCCATTTCTTACCCCTGGTGCTCTGCATGAATTTAGGTAAAATGGAATCCAGCTTTGAAATTCAGGCATCAAGTTCAGCTACCGTGGAAGGTCAGAGTGCACACCCCCTACCCACCCACCCACCTGCCCACCGCCCAGTGTTTTCTCTAGACAAGAACCTGGGGGCATTCTAAATGGGTTGAATGATATTTCTACCACACCAGCAGACCCCAGCGCTCTGATCTAGGGTGAGGACACCCTCCCAGGAGCCCCTTCCACTAAGAGGACCTGGGTGGGTCCTTCACTCAGGCTCCCATCCAGAGGTCACTGGACTGGACCCTAGTTCTGCCCCATCCTGACTTTCACTCCACTGATCCTGTCGCCTCAAGGGGCAGAGCTGCTCCACGTATGGGGGTCTTCGTTTCTGCAGAAATTCCGAACCAGCCCTCTCAGGCGTTTCAGCAGAGCCACTGCTCTCCTCAGCCCCCCAAAACACACATTTTCCAAATGCCCCTCTTCCTCCTGCATGACACCCACTCCATTGTATGGCCCTAGAGTCCTGAACAAAGGCCAGAGCAGGCTTCTAAAGAACAAAAACACTGTTTTTAGAAAGCCACTCTTGCTAAAGAGCGCAGAAGGACAATAGAACAAGGATAATGCTACACTTTTCTCCTGCCTCCAGGGAGGGGTGACGGATCAGTAGTTTCCACAAAATTCATACAAAGCCAGCAGCACACAGGTTAATGTCTAAAGTGAATTGCTTATTCTTGCCTTTGCCCAGATTGAATGCCTGGTCATAGAGGTGGCTCAACAGGCCTGACTACTTGTTTTGCTGTTATCTGAACCTTCCAAGGCTGGGTTTGTGGCTAAATTGTAAGCCTGTCTCCATAACCCAGACATGATGCCTGCTCTCCCGGCTTCTCCCAGCATCAGTATTACCTACTATTGGAGCCTGCTTGCCTTCCTGTTTCCTTTGCTGTTCTGTCCTCTAGTGTTTCAAATCAGGTACTACATACCCAGTCATTTCTACCTGGAAGACAGCTCAGCTCAGTTCAGTTCAGTTCAGTAGCTCAGTCCAGTTCAGTAGCTCAGTCCTGTCTGACTCTTTGCAGCCCCATGGACTGCAGCACGCAGGCCTCCCTGTCCATCACTAACTCCTGGAGCTTTCTCAAGCTCATGTCCATCGAGTCGGTGATGCCATCCAACCATCTCATTCTCTATCATTCCCTTCTCCTGCCTTCAATCTTTTCCAGCATCAGGGTTTTTCTAATGAGTCAGTTCTTTGCATCAGGTGGCCAAAGTATTGGAACTTTGACTTCAGCATCAATCCTTCCAATGAATATGCTAGACTGATTTCCTTTAGCATTGACCAGTTTGATCTCCTTGTTATACAAGGGACTCTTAAGAGTGTTGTCCAACACCACAGTTCAAAACATCAATTCTTTGGTGCCCAGCTTTCTTTATGGTCCAACTCTCACATTCATCCTGGAAGAGGGCACAGCAACCCACTCCACTATTCTTGCCTGGAGAATCCCATAGACAGTGGAGCCTGGCAGGCTACAGTCCATGGGGTCGCAAAGAGTCGGACGTGACCCAGCCACTAAGAACCTCACATACATGACTAATGGAAAAACCATATCTTTGACTAGATGGACCTTTGTTGGCAAAGTAATGTCTCTGCTTTTTAATATGCTATCTAGGTTGGTCACAGGTTCTTCCAAGGAGCAAGCTTCTTTTAATTTAATGGGTGCAGTCGCCATCTGCAGTGATTTTGGAGCCCAAGAAAATAAAGTCTCTGATCGTTTCCATTGCTTCCCCACCTATTTGCCATGAAGTGATGGGACCAGATGCCATGATCTTCATTTTTTGAATGTTGAGTTTTAAGCCAGGCTTTTCACTCTCCTTCTTCACTTCCATCAAGAGGCTCTTTAGCTTATCTTCACTTTCTGCCATAAGGGTGGTGTCATCTGCATATCTGTGGTTATTGATATTTCTCCTGGAAATCTTGATCCCAGCTTGTGCCTTATCCAACCTGGCATTTCACATGATGTACTTTGCATATAAGTTAAATAGGCAGGTGACAATATACAGCCTTGACGAACTCCTTTCTCAATTTGAACCAGTCTGTTGTTCCATGTCCAGTTCTAACTGTTGCTTCTTGACCTGCTACAGATTTCTCAGGAGGCAGGTAAGGTGGTCTAGTATTCCCATCCCTTTAAAAATTTTCCACATTCCCCTTGGAAGTCTGGAAATGTATCCCTTTCACAAATACTACAGCAACTGTCCCAGGCATTGCTGAGATTCAAACCCAGGATCTCTTGTTTACTAGACAGGTGCTTTGACTAGCTAAGCCACAGTACCTGTTGAAGACATCTGGGCATCCCCAAACTAAGAAAGCTAAATATGACCTTTGGGGTCATTATGGTTACATTTTCTCATTTGAAGATATCAAAAATTCAAGTGACTTGTTTTGGAGAACGACGTACTAGAACAGAGAATTATTGTCTTATTAAAAACTAAGTTCACATTGTGTATCTAATTTTGTTCATGTTATTTCCCTTCATTTCAATTCAGTTTAGCGAGGCATAAAGTTATTTTCCGCCTATATTAGTTTTCACGTTACTGCACTACTTTATATTGATTAATTCATCATATAAACTGATGTCTTCATTTAATTAGTTTTATATTAGTTTTACATTTTGAAAGATGAATAATGGATTTTTAAAGAGAAAAAAACATAAATAAATGATTTACCTCTGAGTTCAGCTTTGGCCATGGACTTCAAATCTGTGAGCCATATGTATGAGAATCAGCCAACTATTTAGATATTTTTAAAGTTTATAATTCATAGAGTTTTCTTATTCATATATGTTCACATTAATAACATTTCCAATTCAGTCACACCGTGTTGACAGTATGTGGTATTAATATTTGTCAAATCAGACGTTTTGAACTATTATTTCTGATCTAAAAGCTTCTTATGAACAACTCAAATTTTAAAAAATTGCATGTGATGAAAGCTTATTTATTTTTTTACCTAAGTATAGTTGGTTTACAATGTCATGTTAATTTCTGATGTACAGCAAAGAAATTCAGTTATACATATGTCTAAACATTCTTTATATTATTTTCCATTACGGTGTATCAAAATATTGTCTATAGTTCCTTGTGCTATACAATATATCTTTGTTGTCTAATGGAGGTTTTCATTCTATCTACAGAATCCAAAGGTTGATTCTTTTGAATAGCTTTATAATTTACATCATACATATTTCTATGTCTTCTTTATCTTTGATAAAGTTGAGTTTATAAGAACTAGTATTTGAGAATTATTTTGTTTCCATTGTTTCAATTTTGCCCATTTATTTTCATATACTACAAGAATAATGTTCACTTTGGAAAAATTGAAAGCTAGAGAAGAACACAAAGAATATATAAATTACATAGAATACAAAAAAGCCAGCCATCCAGATATTTGTGTATTCCCCCTTTCCATCATCTAATATCTATATACCAAAGTAGAGTCATATGTATGTGTCAATATATAATAGATAGACTTATAGATTCAGTTCAGTTCAGTTCAGTTCAGTCCCTCAGTCATGTCCAACTCTTTGTGACCCCATGAATTGCAGCACGGCAGGCCTCCCTGTTCATCAACAACTCCTGGAATTTACCCAAACTCATGTCCGTTGAGTCGGTGATGCTATCCAGCCATCTCATCTTTTCCAGTGAGTCAGCTCTTCGCATCAGGTGACCAAAGTATTGGAGTTTCAGCTTCAACATCAGTCCTTCCAATGAACACCCAGGACTGATCTCCTTTAGGATGGACTGGTTGAATCTCCTTGTAGTCCAAGGGATTCTCAAGAGTCTTCACCAACACCACAGTTCAAAAGCATCAATTCTTTGGCACTCAGCTTTCTTTATAGTCCAACTCTCACATCCAAACATGACCCCTGGAAAAACCATAGCCTGGACTAGATGGACCTTTGTGGCAAAGCAATGTCTCTGCTTTTTAATATGCTGTCTAGGTTGGTCATAACTTTCCTTCCACGGAGTAAGCGTCTTTTAATTTCATGGCTGCAATCACCATCTGCAGTGATTTTGGAGCCCAGAAAAATAAAGTCAGCCACTGTTTCCCCATTTATTTGCCATGAAGTGATGGGACTGGATGCCATGATCTTCGTTTTCTGAATATTGAGCTTGAAGCCAACTTTTTCACTCTCCTCTTTCACTTTCATCAAGAGGCTCTTTAGTTCCTTTTCACTTTCTGCCATAAGGGTGGTGTCATCTGCATATCTGAGGTTATTGATATTTCTCCTGGCAATCTTGATTCCAGCTTGTGCTTCCTCCAGCCCAGTGTTTCTCATGATGTACTCTGCATAGAAGTTAAATAAGCAGGGTGACAATATACAGCCTTGACGTTCTCCTTTTCCTATTTGGAACCAGTCTGTTGTTCCATGTCCAGTTCTAACTGTTGCTTCCTGACCTGCATATAGGTTTCTCAAGAGGCAGGTCAGGTGGTCTGGTATTCCCTCTCTTTCAGAATTTTCCACAGTTTATTGTGATCCACACAGTCAAAGGCTTTGGCATAGTCAATAAAGCAGAAATAGATGTTTTTCTGGAACTCTTTTGCTTTTTCAATTATCCAGCAGATGTCAGCAATTTGATCTCTGGTTCCTCTGCCTTTTCTAAAACCAGCTTGAACATATGGAAGTTCACAGGCCTGGCTTGGAGAATTTTGAGCATTACTTTACTAGCATGTGAGATGAGTGCAATTGTGCAGTAGTTTGAGCACTCTTTGGCATTGCCTTTCTTTGAGATTGGAATGAAAACTGACCTTTTTCAGTCCTGTGGCCACTGCTGAGTTTTCCAAATTTGCTGGCATATTGAGTGTAGCACTTTCACAGCATCATCTTTCAGGATTTGAAATAGCTCAACTGGGATTCCATCACCTCCACTATTTGTTCATAGTGATGATTCCTAAGGCCCACTTGACTTCACATTCCAGGATGTCTGGCTCTAGGTGAGTGATCACATCATCGTGGTTATCTGGGTCATGAAGATCTTTTTTGTACAGTTCTTCTGTGTATTCTTGCCACCTTTTCTTAATATCTTCTGCTTCTGTTAGGTCCATACCATTTCTGTCCTTTATCGAGCCCATCTTTGCATGAAATGTTCCCTTGGTATCTCTAATTTTCTTGAAAAGATTGTTAGTCTTTCCCATTCTATTATTTTCTTTCTTATCTCTCCTTGCTTTTCTTTGGAACTCTGAATTCAAATGGATATAGCTTTCTTTTTCTCCTTTTATTATTTTTTTTCTCTTCTTTTCACAGCTATTTGTAAGGCCTCCTCAGACAGTCATTTTGCTTTTTTTTTTTTTTTTCTATGTTTTGGGGATGGTCTTGCTCCCTGTCTCCTGTACAATGTCACGAACCTCCATCCATAGTTCATCAGGCACTCTGTTTATCAGATCTAGTCCCTTAAATCTATTTCTCACTTCCAGTATATAATCATAAGGGATTTGGCTTAGGTCATACCTGAATGGTTTCCAAATTTAGTGGTTTTGCCCACTTTCTTCAATTTAAGTCTGAATTTGGCAATAAGAAGTTCATGATCTGAGCCACAGTCAGCTCCTGGTCTTGTTTTTGCTGACTGTTTAGAGCTTCTCCATCTTTGGCTGCAAAGAATATAATCAATCTGATTTTAGTGTTGACCATCTGGTGATGTCCACATGTACAGTCTTTTCTTATGTTGTTGGAAGAGGGTGTTTGTTATGACCAGTGCATTCTCTTGGCAAAATTCTCTTAGCAAAGTTCACCCCGCTTCATTCTGTACTCTAAGGCCAAATTTGCCTGTTACTCCAGGTGTTACTAAACTTATAGTTTAGTAATCTTTACTTATTCTTAACAACAGTGCATAATTTTTTTGTTTTTCTATATGAATATTTGGTAACTCTTTAAATATATTCCCACATTTTCTTCTAACACATTGCACTGATTGCACATGCTGTGTCTTAAGTGTCCATATCCCCACATCTTTGATTCAATAGGATATTATAATCTTTAAAAACTAAGCAACTTAATTGATTAAATTTTTCTCCTCATGGACCTGTGTTTAATTAGGAATGAAGTTTCTCATTTTTTATCTAGTTAGTGAATTATTTTTTTCATATTTTTAGAACCAATTTGCTTTCCTTACCAATTTTTCCATTAGCATATTCTTATTTTCTTGTTGATTTATAGATGCTTTTTATATGTAAAGGATAGTATGCCAAATATCAGCAATGAAATGTATAAAACCAAAGAAGTTAGAAATACAAAAAAAAACGCCCAAAACCTCAACCACAGTGTAAGTGTTAAATGTGCCCCATTTAGTCTTTAATTATCATGTAGCTAGAAATAACAGAATATAGTGGATTTTAACAATATGCCTAACAAGATTTAATTTTTCTTATCTGGTTGTTGAGCAATATCAATTATCTGCATGTTAGAACTCTGTTGTTTTATCACAATAGCTATATTTTTCTTCTTTTTGGTTTTCACTTTTTTTTTCTTCTTCATCTCCAGTTTGAAGCAGCCTTTTAGGCTTTGCTTTCACCCCATTGAATTTTCTGCAGTTTGTCCTTCTCTTTGAAGCATCTATTACTAATTATAATGATGTGATGCTACCACTTGTATCTTCAAGTTGTAAGAGAAATTACTAGCCCTGCTATGAATCCAGAAACGAGTCCAATCCTACAGGTTACTGCAAGGACAGGTGTCTCCCTGCATCTCCATCATTAACTCAGCCCCTCCCCACTCTAAACACACTTGTTTTCTTTTCTACCTGAGAGCCTTTGCACCTGGCATTTTAATTGACTTGAACACAAAAGACTGTCAGAAGGAAGAACACCCCCTCATGTTTCTCTCAACCAGCCCCACCTCATTTTTAAGATCTCCTCTGAGGCATCACCGTGTTAGAGGGAAGTCCTCTGATCACCCTACATCAGGTCTTCCATCTTGCTATTTACTGGCTCACCCTGTTTTTCTCCTACATGGTAGCTACACAATTCACAAGCACAGGTATTTTGCGGCACCCCGTCTCCCACTATTCTGACTTTTGATACCAAGACTCAGGACCCAAATGTGTGTGCGTGTGCAGTCATGTCTGACTCTTTGCCACCCCACGGACTGTAGCCCACCAAGCTCTTCTGTCCATGAAATCTTCCAGACAAGAATACTGAAATGGTTACCATTTCCTATGTTAGAGGATCTTCCTGACCCAGGTATCTAATCCGTGTTTCCTGTCTCCTGCATTGACAGGCAGATGTTTTACCACTGAGCCACCTGGGAAGCCCAGGAGGCTATAACCAATTTACTGCTACTGTTTACTTGCTAAGTTGTGTCCAACTCTTTGTGACCCCATGGACTACAGACTGCTCGGCTTCTCGGTCCCATATCTCCTGCAATAGTAAATGAATTCTTTACCAGTGTGCCAACTGGGAAGCCCCTAGGATTTAAATAGACTTTAATAAATTTTTAGATACGCCCCTTGAATCTAGAACTTTTTCATTTTACTCTTCAAAATGTAGAAATCAATTATATTCAGGTAAAATAATATCTCTCACTAAAAATAAAATCTTTGTGAATGGAATAGATTTGATATTAGATGATACTTGTATTAATCATTAAAAAAAATTTTTTTTTCATTTTTTCCCTCTAATGTGAGGCTGGGATCTCTTTTGTTTACTCCTGTGTACTCAGTGGTTTGCAAAATAAATGCTTGAATGCATGAATGAATGATACATGCCTAGCACACACTGCTTCTACTATTCTAACTTTTCTTGAAACTTTTGCATATGCAACCAGCAAGCTTTAGTTGGAATATGCTTGCTTGTATTCTCCTTAATTTTTTAATAAGTATGCATTGATTTTAATGTTGGCCACTTGAAATCTCTAAATAGATGAACCAAGATAAAAAGACTGCAGCCACTAAATTAAAAGATGCTTACTCCTTGGAAGGAAAGTTATGACAAACCTAGACATTATATTAAAAATCAAGGACATCACTTTGCTGATGAAGGTCCATATAGCCAAAGCTATGGTTTTTTTCAGTAGTCATGTACAGATGTGAGAGTTGGACCATAAAGAAGGCTGAGCACTGAAGAATTGATGATTTTGAATTGTGGTGCTGGAGAAGACTCTTGAGAGCCCTTGGACAACAAGCAGATCCAACCAGCCAATCCTAAAGGAAATCAGCCCTGAATATTCAGTGGAAGGACTGATGCTGAAGCAAAGAGCCAACTCATTGGAAAAGACCCTGATACTGGGAAAGAATGAGGGCAGAAGGAGAAAGGGGCAACAGAGCATGAGGTGGTTGTACGGCATCACCAATTCAATGTAGATGAGTTTGAGCAAACTCTGGGAGATACTGAAGGATAGAAAGCCTGGCATGCTGCAGTCCATGGGGTTATAAAGAGTCAGATATGACTCAGTGACTAAACAACAAAAAGAAAGTGGTAGGGATATGGGTGGAGGTAAGTGCATGGTTTTAGAATAAATTTAATGTGAATTTATAGGGCAAGTTTTAGGGGGGCAATCTTTTGTTTATTTCAGAATTTGATGTACGTGGTGTGTTGTTCAAGAACATTTTTCTCATCCCACTTCATCAGTATTCCAATTAGTAGACATTCCTTCTGGAAATTAACTCATGGTATTCTCTGATCCTTATAAAATTGCCAGAATTTGTTTTCTTGTTGGTCAGAACGAGCTGAAAAAGAAGCTCAGGACACACAGATCAGGCATATCCAGTCAGCCATCACGTCATTCCCAAATCTCAGATTTAGGTCTGAACTGAACTCGGTTGGTGCATTTGTAATTTGCAACTTTAGAACTCATTTGGCCTTTCTTATCATCCAATTGAACTTGAATGACTTCCTAGATCTAACGTGAAAGGTAAGATGGAATGTTTCCCTGCCAAGGGGCACTGGCCAACCACAGGGATCGGCGCTGCCGCTTTGTGGTGTGAAGGTTGAAAATGGGGATGGAGCTTACACACAGCTGCAGAAAAGGGAATGTGGGCCAGCTGGCTTGCCCAGAGGACCAGAAAGAGGTCAATTATCTTCCCTTGTTAAAGTTTCTAGAAACAGAGGTCAATTTGGGGTTTCCTTAGAAAATAGAATTGGTAGAAAAAGAAACTTAAACTGTTAGGTCTTTATGAATGGTAAATAGAGTCACACAAAGAAAGGCTGAGGGCTTCCCAGGTGGCTTAGTGGTAAAGAATCAGCCTGCCCCGGTGCAGAAGACATAGGTTCAATCCCTGCGTCAGGAAGATCCCCTTGAGAAGGAAATGGCAACACACTCCAGTATTCTTGCCTGAGAAATGCCATGGACAGAAGAACCTGGTGGACTGTAGTCCATGGGGTCGCAAAAGAGTCAGACATGACTTAGGAACTAAATAACAATAGCAAGAAAGGTTGGGCTCTGGGGAACAGGCATCCTGGGGATCTTAGGAGTCATGAGATGGTTTTGGAGTTAGGTCTAGGCCCTAGACCATAAGAACCGTTCAAGCAGAAAGGCCAGCTGCAAAGGCAAAAGGCTTTCATTTGAATGTGTGTGTTCTCTAAACACACATTTTAGAGAAATGTTGAGTGGAATTCACAAATGCTTTTCCAAATAGTGCTGGTTGTGGAATGAGGTAGATTTGCAAATCTCCTTATGTGACTTGATGTGGATTATGTTACAAAGGTTGGAAATTTGGGGGGCCACCTAGGCTTTCCAAGAAATATTACAGCACAGCTAGAAGCTGAGTAATCAGAGAGCCTCAGGAGAGAGAAGGGGGAAGACAGAAGAGACCAGACTGATGTCTACTTAATCAGGAACAATTTTGAGAATTTTATGATTCCCAGAAAGAATCTGAAGTAATTCAGTCTGCATTCTGAAGGTTCACGCTTGACTGTGTGAAAGTTACCTGAAGAGATCATTTAAAAATACAGACTTCTGGGTCCCATCCAGACTAACTGTATCATAACTGTCTGGGGAGTGGTCTTATAACCTGTAATTTTTTTTTAAATTTATTTATTTATTTATTTTTAATTTTTACTTTACAATTCTGTATTGGTCCTGGCATAGATTGACATGAATCCACCACAGGTAAAAAAAAGCTCTCTAATGATTCTGCTTTATAGTCAGAATCATTTATGGGGATCTCTGATACAGGGCATAGAAATACACAAGAAAGTCTTTCGAATGGGGGAACATATTTTTCTGATACATTTTAGTAAAAGAATCTTGGTAAGTTCACATTAAACTGTGTATTCTTTGAAGTCAGGCATTGATTTTACTTCTCTGTTTTTTGTACACCAATTTCAAATCCATTTTCTTAAACTTTTGCTTTCACATTAGGACTGCCTTCCTTAAAATCTTGTCATGATGTAATTGATGAAATGGACCAGACTTAAACATTCTGCTATAAAGAACTAGAAATAGAACAAAATATATAAAATAATTGCTTAGAGATATTGGATTATAGGCATCATAGAATTATGCCCTCTAGGAAAACAAACAAACAAACACAACAACAACATGAGGTTAGCCTCAGGGTAATCATGGTTTTCCACCTATATACACATGCTCTAGACCATGATAGACAGAATTGACTCCAAGTAGATCCCAAGCAAATAATATTTGGAGTACCTGACATGAAATAAAAAATTACAAGACATACCAAAAAACAGGAAAATGTGAATCATAACCAGGAGAATAATCAGTCAATAAAAGAGGATAAAAAATGACAGACATGTAGCATTAGTCATCAAAGAATTTTAAAGTTTTGCTATAAATATACTGAATATAAACAAAGATTTCAAGAAAAACATAAATATAGTGATGAGAGAAGTGGAAGGCACAAAAAGGAATTAAATTTTAATTTAAAAATTTAATTTAATTTATCCAGAGATAAAAATTTTATTAATTGATTTAATTTAATTTAAAATTTTTAATTAATTTTTCATGTACAGATAAAAATATAATACTTGAAAATGTCACTGGCTATTTAACTGCTGGGTATTTAATTAAGCACTGGGAGATAAAAGATTAGTGAACTTTAACACTGCAAAAACAATTATTTAAACTGAAAATCAGATTCTTTAAAAAAACTGAAAAAAAGAATAGACTTTGGAAATGGTGATGTGAAGAGCTCCATGGACTCCTAACCTGGTGAGACAATTATAACTGCTGAAAACTGTATTATGAAAATAAATCAGCTATTTAATGGCACTAGAAATTGTCCCAAGGGCCTAGAGCAAATTTAAAACATTCATTCAAGGACAGCTACTAAATATTAATGGGAATAGCAAGAGTCTTTGGCATTTGTGCTGTGACCCTACTCACCCCCACGTCCAACACCCACACTCAAGTCAAGTGTAGCAGAAATTCTTTTCTGAGTATTTTGGGCCAATAATGCATTACCCTCAACTTCAAATTTAAGACTCACCTTACATTTTGTAGATACATAGGTAGGTCCTTAAACAAATACCACAGTCAGCATTTCTAGGTATGGCCAGGAAAAACCCCTACATACCTTTTTATGGTGCCATGTTAGTTTTGTAAATGGAGAAAAACAATATTGCAATAACATTTTATTCTGACATATTTTCTTCTGATATGTAGGCATGCAGAGATTTTTTTTCTTAACCTGGAAAATGTTATTTTGTAAGAAATGGTGGGGAGAATGGGTCCAGTAATTGAATAAAAGGTCTGTGATCAGTACAAACTTGCTTTTCAAAAAACATTCTGAATAACTGCAATAAGTACTTTTTATTTGGAAAATCACCTTTTAAATGAGTTTAAAATATGTTCTAATCCTTGAAGCACCTTGTGATTTCTGAAGAATCAAAACATCATGTTTTGATAGTTGCAATACATGAGTCATCTTTGGTCCAGCTGCTGGTGGAATGCAAGGAGACAGGAAAGGGAAAGGCGTGTATCTCGCTAGTGTCTGGATACGCTTCTGTGGAAAAGCTCACCAGGTGTTTGGAGACTGTTGCAAGTTCCAAATATTTTGGGCAAGACTGGCTGCCAGCTTAGAAATGGGACAGAGCTCCTTCAAGGAAGCAGATGCGGCGGCCAGGGTTTATTCAAGACTCTAGTTTGCCAGTACATCAATGTGTCCTGGCCCAAATCCCCATCCATTAGCTGTGTAAACAAGAATCTTAATAGTCCATTCCTGTAGTGCTGAGTCTTTTAACATGTTGACTATTGATGATAAAAATGCTTTAAAATGAATCTTGTAAGGTGTAAGTTTCTGATCTCAAAAGTTAGAATTTTCCAGAAAACAGCATGTGGAAATCTGTGTGAAGCAACATGATCCATTAAGAAGATAATGGATTTTAGAGCTATCTTAATATAGTGCTTTTATCTCTGTCTGCCAAGTCAACATCTGCCTACATTTCAGTTTTCTCATCTCTAAAATGGAAATAACACTTGCTGAATTGATTCATAAACTGCTTTGCAATGTCATGCACATGTTAGCTAAAGGAAAAAAAAGATAATTTTAAAAACTATATTATTCCCAAACAGTGTATGTTTTTGGTTAGGTGATAATGAGGATTCAAAACCAAAATCTCAAAAAGGACTCCCTTTGGTTGTGCTAATTTTTCAGTGAATTAATCTCATGCAAGGAAGCTCTCTTCTTTGTTCTGCGCCATCTTTGCTCAGCCTGTGGGCTCCCAGCTTCGAGTCCTTTCCAGTCGCTTCCCTGGTGGTCCAGTGGTTAAGACTCTGTGCTTCCCCTGCAGGAGCATGGGTTCAGTCCTTAGTTGGGAAACTAAGTTCCCTTGCTGCAGCACTAGCAAAGGAAAAAAATCTCCCCATTCTACAGAGGTTGTTGTTGCAGTATTTTTGCCTTGACTGGGGTCTCTTTGGGACAGTCAATCAAGGATGCTTCACGGACTAGTTACAAGATCAGACAAACTCAGCTCCTCTACTTTCACCCTCGATTTCTGCCTGTCCCCTCCCCACTCCTTCTTCTGTAACACATTTGTGATTTGGTTTTGTCTTCACATTCAGTTCAAACAAGCACTTGTCACACTCGAAAATTTAGCCTACAGACCAATGGGGTCAAAAAAGAGATGTTGTCACCTACCTAGTGTTACTCGTCCAGCTGACAGAGCATCCTCAAACTGCTTTCCTAATTGAGGCAACTGTCTTAGTTAACAGCCCTGACTTGATGATCTTGCCATGTCAAACATTTTTATATCACATTCAGTGGCAATATTGGATTCATTTTTTTAAAATTTGCAGAATGTAGAAGAAATACTATACAAGATCAAGATATTCTGAAAGATCTTGATGTGCTATTGATATCCAGATGGCATTTCTTTTCCAAAACATCCCATAATTCTGTACTTTAACAAATTACATTTTTATAAAATGATGAAAGGTTAGATCCCCGAATACTTTTCCATCAAAATGTTTGTTTAGAAGTTCACATTGTAATCTTAAGGCTACAAGATATTTTGTTTTAAATAACCTTGAAATAATGTATATTTTAGTCTTGAAGCCACCTCCTCTGGTCCAAGGATCAAAGAAAAATGAAATTAATGTATTTAATTATACTTAAGATAGAAGTTAAAAATACAATGTGTCAAAATTGTGTGGGATGTACTGGAAAAGTGATTAGAGGGAAAATTATAGCCATATGCCTGACTAGAAACACAGAAGTGTTTAAAATCAATGATTAAACTTTTACCATGAGAAACTAGAGAAGGAAGGGCAAATTAAACTCATTGTAAGGGGAAGAGTGAAAATAATACAAATAAGAGAAAGATTTAAAGAAATAGAAGACAGATAACAATAGAAAAAATCAATAAAATAAAAGCTGGTTTCTATATATATAAAAAAAAAACTAGTAAAGCTGATCAATGCCTAACTAGCTTAATTAAGAAATAGAAAACAGAAATTACAGTATTGATAATAAAATAGGAAACAATATTATATAACCGATAAGCATGAAAAGGACACAGAAATCATTAAAAACCTTAAGCCAATAAGCTCAACAACTTTGTTGAACTACCGACATTCCATGGAAAGGAACATAAATTACCAAAACTTACAGAAGAGGAAATAGGAAATCTGAATAGTCCAATATTTATTAAAGAAATTAAATCAATAATTAAAAACCTTCCCCAAAGAAGCCCAAATGGCTTTCATCTGTGAATTCTATTGAACATTTAGGTTAGAAATAATAACAGTCTTAAATTAATCATACACACACACACACACACACACACACACACACACACACATATACACTTGACATCAGCTAAATTAAAGCTTTACTCACCAAACAAACCAAATGAAATAAACAGCAAAGCCACAAGGTACAGAATATTCTTAGTCATACATACATCCAACAAATGACTGGTGTCCTGGATGCACAAAGGACACTCATCTGGGCTTGAAGTCCTCCCTGTGGCAAGCTTTTCAGCAGCTTCTTATACAGTTAAGTATGTCCTTATCGTGTGACCTGAAAATTACATCTCTGTATGTTTACTTGAGCAAAGTAAAAATACAGAGCCACACACACAATGCACGCGAGGGTTCATGACAGCCTTTTTAAAAATAATAAGTGATCAAATCAGCTATAACCCAATACAAAATAAATTTCAAATAAATAAATAAATAACCACTAAGAGACCAGAAGACGGTCTATTCATAGAATAGAATACTGCTCAGCAACAAAAAAGCTTCCCTTGTAGCTCAGTCGGCAAAAATCTGCCTGCAGTGCAGGAGACCCAAGTTCAATCCCTGGGTTGGGAACATCCCTTGGAGAAAGAAATGGCAACCTACTCCAGTATCCTTGCCTGGAAAATCTCATGGAGGGGGGAGCCTGGTAGGCTGCAATCCATGGGGTCGCAAAGAGTCGGGAACCACTGAGCGACTAACACTTACTTACTTACAGCAACAAAAAGGAATGCATTACTGATGTGTGGAACACCCAGGATGAATCACAAGCCATGAAACTGACGCAAAGAAGTCAGACGCATGTGAGTAGATAGTGCCTGAGTCCATTTATCTGAACTCGCCCCCGCCCCTAAAAAACAGACAAAACTAGTCTGTTTCGTCTAGCACTAGTCTCTGGTGCTAGGAAACAGCCCAGTGACAGTCTATGGCACGGCAGGTGTTCAGTGGGGAGGGAGGAGTTGGGCACTTTTTGGGTTGATGGGAAAGTCCATTATCTTGTTTTGGTTGGTTGCTATATTTACTCGTTGTTGTTCAGTCATGAAGTCATGTCCGAGTCTTTGCGTGCCTGTGGACTGCAGCTTGGCAGGCTCCTCTGTCCTCCACTGTCTCCTGGATTGACTGGTTTGATCTCCTTGCTGTCCAAGGGACTCCCAAGAGTCTTCTCTAGCACATCATAGTGCCGAAGAATTGATGCCTTCAAACTGTGGTTGTTATATACAATTGTCAAGACTCATCTCACTGAACAGTCAAGAGCAATTCATCTCCTTTTACATAAATTAAACTTCAATAAAGAAAAACAATCACCTTTTGTGTCATATGGAATCATAACCCAGCTCAACAACTTGCTCCCCCCAATTCTCTAATAGAATTACATCAGAAATAAATAACAGCAGCAAAAAAATTCTATTGGTTGACTATGATAGAATCACCTTTCGACTTTCAGAGTACAGAGCTCTCATACTTCTATATTTGTACACATTCTGACGGTTTAGTAATTTTGCTCCCTCCACACAGACACACCGCATTTCAAATTCAGAGCTACTTTCAAAGGCCACCTTTGAGCTGCCTCTGGGATAAAGCTGCCTCAGTGGGATTTTATGTCCCTGGCTGAAATGCCACATCAAAAAACTGGACCCGAACATAGCCAGAAGTACCACTGAGCGGGCTCTGTCCACTAACACAGATGCTACTTAGAACCTATGCTTGAAGTGGCCAGTTTAAGTTCTGGAAGGTTGGCACAGTTGGGCCCTCTGTTTGAGGATGGTAGGGAGAAGAGGTAAATTATTGCATGTAAACATGAGAAAGTGTGTTTCTTCTCATTTTACTCTGCTGTTTCCTTTTAGTTTTTCCCACACTTGAAATATTATCATCGAACCTCAAGGAGGAGCCATCATCACATGGTTTCTCAGGGGCTCGTCTTCGCTCACTGCAAACAGAACCGACACTGCAGGTCTCGTGTCCGTTGCTTCTTTGGTTTGCTCACCTAATTACACCGACTATTTCATTGACCTTGGGGGCCAGGGGTCAGTGAATCACACACACCTTGTTTTCTGCCATGAGGCAAGACTCATTTTCATCGCCACGCATGGAGAAACATTTGCTATGTGTGAGGAACTTTGATATTATCTATACTATTTAATTTCTTTTTTTAAATGTTGGCATGAAACATGAAATTTTGTTCAGAGCCCATTAATGCATTTTAACCTACAATCTGAAAAACGTGCTTTCAAGTTTTACTCTCCAATGTGGTATCCAGGATTCAAATAGGGCTACTTTAACTGAAATTAAAATTAAATGAAATTTAAAATTCAGTCCTATAGTTGCACTGTGTACATTTAAGAACTCTGTGGTCACATGTGGCTAGTAGTTTCCATATTTGACAGCACAGATATAATGCATTTCCCTTATAGAAATTCCCACTGAAGAGTGCTCCCTTAAAGTAATTACAATGGTACTCACTTTGAAGGGTAAGAGAAGATGTTTATCATCATGATATTTGAGGCAGAAAAAAGTCTCTGGTTAGAGAGTCGTTCTTTACTTTGTTGCACTTAATTAAATACTGTGAAACACTAAACACTTTTGCTGATGTTATGATCATCTCTGTATCTTTATTTAGTCTCCCTATTATACTTTATGTGGAGGTACCTGGTGGCCGAGAGAGTAAAGCATCTGCCTGCAACGCGGGAGATCTGGGTTTGATCCCTGGGTCAGGAAGATCCCCTGGAGAAGGAAAAAGCAACCCACTCTAGTACTCTTGCCTGGAGCCCACGGAGGGAGAAGCCTGATAGGCTACAGTCCACGGGATAGCAAAGAGTCAGACACGACTGAGTGACTTCACTTTCACTTTCCTTTCACATACGCAAATGTAACTAAAGGAGCACTCTGAAAAGCAGAAGTCAGAGGCCACGATCACTTAAAACTTTCTCTGTGATTCTAGGGTGCAGAATTTATGGGTTCAATAAGCACTGCTAATATTAAAGCAATATTGTCTCAAATGCTCAAATGCAGTAATTCTTAAAGGATGAATGGAGCTCCAAAACTTACATTTATTAAAAAAAAAAAAAAAAGGAATGGGACCCAGGGGGTAGTTATTAAAAATGTAGTGGGGTCAGGCATCTATTTTTTTTTCGATAAAAGATGACTAAGAACTGGTAGCACAAAAAATATGTTGAACATATTTTCAATAGTTCTTAACATTCCTTGATAAAGGAAACAACCAATCTAAGCTTGGTCTAAGCTTTGAAAAGGATAATCATCTATCTTGAATGAGGCATGAAAAGATTCTTTGAGCTCACCCAAAGATATACAGTTCCATCCAACGAACATTTTTATTAATTTTTTTTATTGGAGTACAATTGCTATACAATGCTATATTAGTTTCTGTTGTACACTAAAGTAAATCAGCTATATGTATACTTATATCCCTTGCCTCTTGGACCTCCTTCCCACCTCACTCCCATCCCAGCCATCTAGGTCATCACAGAGCACCCAGTTAAGCTCCCTGTGCTTACAGCAGCTTCCCACCAGCTATTTATTTTACACACTGAAGTGTATTTATGTCAAACCTAATCTCTCAATTCATCCCACCCTCTTCTTCTCCTCTGGCCCACACATCATTCTCTATGTCTATGCTTTTATTCCTGGTCTGCAAATAGATTTATCTGTACCATATTTTTAAGTTCCACACATATGCATTAATATACATTACTTGTTTTTCTCTTTCTGACTTACTTCCCTCTGTATGATAATCTTTATTTTTATAATCTCTGGATGATTCTCATTTGCCCTGTAGTTTTACCATCACTGATAGAGTTTATTTGCATGTCAGAGTATATTAATATGTAATATTAAAGCTAAAAATTTCGTGTAGCTTCTCATATGAGAGGAGACTGTTTCTCCTCCATCCTTCATGTTTCTTTACAGGGGAGGAAACTTTTGTTCTCACTGGGGAGGAAACTTTTGTTCTCAATGAATGGGAGGAACACTTCTGTTCTGTTTAATTTTATTCCTATTCTCATTTCTTTCTGTGCAAGGAAGAATAGTTTTTCTGATTGGTGTTATTGGGAGAAAAAAAATTCGGCTTTTTTGTCTCAAGACTGTCTGTCACTTTGTGGGAGGCTGTTCTCGAAGGACACAGATCTTCTCTGTTGATCAGCCCAGTCATCTTACCAGAGCATGTCAGGGAATACCACCATGATGAATGCTCAAGCCACATTCTCCAGTTCAACCTTATTCACAGAAGGGATGATATTCATTCCTCATCCAATTGTTTCCAAACTCAGGAGCTTGACTCTCTACATCCTTAACTAACATGATGGCTAGGAATCAAACCCAGGTCAATGGCTTGGATTTAGTTCTGGAGGCTGTGGGATTATAGTTCTTCTTCTGTCTGCCCTCTGATGGAGAAGAGGCTTCTGCAAGCTTCCTGATAGGAGGGACTGGTTGTGGGGAAAACTGGGTCTCGCTCTGATGGGCAGGGCCTTGCTCAGTAAATCTTTAATCCAATTGTCTGCTAATGGGTGGGGCTGTGTTAAAGAGGACTTTCGTCAACACGTGTCTCCCAGGACTTTTGCTGCCAGTTCTCCTGTCCCTGCAGCAGGCCACCAGCAACCCATATGTCCAAAGGAGACCCTCAAACTCTGGGAGAGAGTGAGGGACAGGGAAGCCCAGCGTGCTGCTGTTTGTGGGGTCGCAAAGAGTTGGACACGAGTTAGTAACTGAATGACAGCTGCTTGGAAGGAAGTATGCTCAGTTCTAGAATTCACTTCTTTGACATCTACCTGCCCTGGTGCAGACACACATCTCCACCACTAAGTCATGTCTGACTCTGTGACCTATGGATTGCAGCATGCCAGGCTTCCCTGTCCTTCATCATCTCCCAGGATTTGCTCAGACTCATGGCCATTGAGTCAGTGATGCCATCTAGCCATCCCATCCTCTGTCATCCCCTTCTCCTCCTGCCTTCAATCTTACTGCTTCTTATACAAATAAAAAGTTTCTCCCTTCTTCCTCCTTGAATTGAAGAAATGTACCTGAGGAGTGGGAGTGTCCTCTTCACAGTAAAGGCGGAAGCCCTGCTTTGATGTGTGGAAGTGATGGGGGAGCAGTTTTTAGCTCAGTACCAGGAGAGTTTTTTTCTGAAAGTTAATCTAGATTTCACGGAGCAGCATTCAGCGTTGGTGAACATCTTCACAATTTCATATTCTGCTTTACTTTAGTCTTTGCCACAGACTATTCACGTCACTGGTCACAACAAGAGCTCATATTCAAGGAGTGGCCTGATTTTATAGCTTCTTACAAAACCATATATACTAGATACTCACTGAAATGGATCAAATGGAGAAGGAAATGACAACCCACTCCAGTATTCCTGCCTGGAGAATCCCCATGGACAGCAGAATCTGGCGGGCTACAGTCCATTGGGTCGCAAAGAATTGGGACACGACTGAGCGACTTCACTTTCACTTTCTTTCACTCGCTAAAATGGATCAAATGGAAATCTAACATCAAATATTATTATTATTACCACTAAGGCAAGATTCTGGTGTCAAACTGATTGACCTCTAGTATACAGCTGAAAACTATAGTAGCATTTTTTTTTAAGTATGTCAAAGCCTCTTTTCTTCAATTCCTCTTCCTGGAGTAACATTCCTTGTATCTGAGACCTCAAACAGCCTTTCAGTTAAAAACCTGAGTTCAGGACAGCGTTTTAATAAAAGGTTAACATTGAATAATTGTTAAAAACATGAGTGCTAAAGTTACTCTTGAGAGTGAAAATTATTTTCAAATGTTAATTAATTCAACTTTACAGGAATCCTGACAGGAAAAACAGCCAGTACAGAAAGCAGCAGCTCATCCGACCGCTTAACCCTCCTTCCAAAGGTTTTCCTATGGGAAATACTCAGAGGGTCCATCTTATAATGGCTCATAACTCGTCAGTTCTTCTCAAAGGGCTATTTTGACATCAAATTCACTTTGTGCACATCTTTAGCAGCAGCCCAAAGTGAGAGACTCCAAATGCTTTGCATGACAGTCCTGATAAGACTATGCCCAGAGAGTAAACAGAATGCTTGGTGTTTCAGTGCCCTCTGCAAAGGTTTATCAGATGAGAACCAAAGTCCTTATATCAACCCTTGTGTTCTTTTCCCTTTCAGTGGGAAAAGTCATAGTCTAGAGCAGCAGAAAGTTTTACAAAGCTTATCTGATTTCTGGTTCAGAGTCCCATTAAAAAAAAATAACATCAATCAATCAATTTTGAATAAGGTCAGTATGGAAGCTGACAAGGAGACATTGAGTGAGGAGATAAGACTTGTAAATTAAAGCAGAAGACTCTGCTAGGGCATCCTATAACATGTACACTTGTACATTGAAAATATGGACACTGTTTAAGCATAGCTGCCACATAGGTTCATGTCGTATCTATAAGGTATATATATATGTGTGTTACAAGTACATTTTGCATGTCTGTTGTGTTTAGAGGTGTAATCTATGCAGCAATTTGGAATCCAATTTTTAAAAAAGCTGGAAGTAAGCTTAAAATTTCAATCCCCCCACCATTTGTCAAGGCAAATGCCCCTGGAGGAGGAAATGGCAACCAGCTCCAGTATTCTTGCTGGGAAAAACCCCATGGACAGAGAAGTCTGGCAG
Source organism: Oryx dammah (assembly GCF_014754425.2). NCBI lineage: Eukaryota > Metazoa > Chordata > Mammalia > Artiodactyla > Bovidae > Oryx > Oryx dammah. The sequence continues at coordinate 19,051,727 of NW_024070211.1, forward strand.
GCTACAGTCCATGATATTGCAAAGAGTCTGACACGACTGAGCAACTGAGCACAGAAGCGAATGCATTCAACAATACCCTATCATCTCCTCCCCACATCAAAATACAAGTACTATGCAATTTGTAGCAATTTTATAAGGATTATATTGAGGCAAAAGTGTAAAACGCACAGTGAAGCTGGATTAACATCCAACACATAGTAGCTGTGTAATAATTGTATATTGCTTTCTTTTAACATGAAGAAGTAGTCAAGGACAAAACAAAATCTTTTTTAGATTACTTGGATAAAAAGAAATATTTTCCATGATAATATCTTTGTACTCAGGCTTCATAAGAATAATCTCTTAAAGTTCTGGTTTGAACTCTGTAAATCCAAAGTTTTCTGTAGTTTCATGATTTACAATAATAACTTTTGCTGTTACTATATAATGCCTTACTGTACTAATGACCTCATAATTCAACAATATTATATCAATTACTTTTATAAAATCTCCAATTGAAAAATTATGAACTTAAACTTTAGGAATGGTTCAAATTTGGCAAATGTAGATGGAAACAGTTTTTAGTCATCTCTAATATAGATCTGTAACATTCTGTTCTAAAACCTATTTGAATTCCAATACTGAAAGTAATTTCTTTTCATTTCCACTAAAATTACAGATTTTAAAAATTTACACAGCAGTTGAAAATTGCCTCATATTTTAAAACATCAATAAAATTCATGAATATCATATAAAGTCATAGCCCAAAGGGTATCCAGGGAATAGAGGTTATAGCATTCTGTTTTAGGAATTGAAAATTAGACTCCAATCATTGAACTAAATCAACAGTTAAGCCATGACTTGGCAATGACTCCGATTAGGGCAGTTCTAAGGGAAGCCATGGAAAATACAGCTATTTAATAATATCTTAATGATCTGTGCTTTTCCCCAATTCAGAGGACCTATTTCAAGTCCTTATGTGATTATACTTTACCTTACAGCTGCCAAATCTCCTCTGGTGCATGTTCAGTCACTTCGGTCATGTCTGACTCTTTGCGACCCTATGGACTATGGTCTGTCAGGCTCCTCAGGCCATGTGATTCTCTAGGCAAGAATACTGGAGGTAGGTTGCCATGCCCTCCTTCAGAAGATCTTCCCGACCAAGCGATTGACCCAAGTCTCCTGCATTGCAGGCAGATTCTTTACCTTTGAGCCACCAGTGAAGACCCCTCTTGGTGAAGGATAAATTCCCATTTACTAATAAGATGCACATTTAGGTTTAGAAGTAGATCTGGGAAGTTCAAGGCAAGTAGCAGTGACAGATTTTATTTTCCTGGGCTCCAAAATCAATGTAAATGGTGATTACAGCCATGAAATTAAAAGCCGTTTGCTTCTTGGAAGGAAAGCTATGAAAAGCCTAGACATCATATTAAAAAACAAAGGCATCACTTTGCCAACAAAGGTCCATATAGTAAAAGCTATGGTTTTTCCAGTAGTCATGTGTGTTTGTGAGAGTTGGACCATAAAGAACGTTGAGACCAAAGAATGATGCTCTTGAATTGTGGTGTTAAACAAGACTCTTGAGAGTCCCTTGGACAGCAAGGAGATTAAACTAATCAGTCCTAAAGGAAACGAACCATGAATATTCATTGGAAAGACTGAGGCTGAAGCTGAAGCTCTAATCCTTTAGCCACCAGAGCCAAAGGGCCGACTCATTGGAAAAAACCCAGATGCTGGGAAAGATTGAAGGCAAAAGGAGAAGGGGATGACAGAGATGAGATGGTTAGATAGCATCATGGATTCAACTGACACACGAATCTGAGCAAACTCTGGGAGATGGTGAAGACAGAGGAGCTTGATGTGCTGCATTTCATAGGGTCTCAAAGAGTCGGACAAAACTTAGCGACTGAACAATAACAGCAAGGCACAGCTTCCAAATTTCTTTCTTAGTCACATGAGACACGCTTTGTCTCTGGATGGTTAACTGCCAAGACACACACAAAATTCCTTTGTCTCAGGGAAGTTATAATTTCATCCAAAAACTTTATTGTTGTTTACAATCCTCTGGTCATGTTGCCTAAAGCAGTCTACAGGATCAGGTTTAATAACAGAAATTATGATAATAAAACCAAAACCAGATGCAAACCATTAATTTGTACATTTTCTCTAAAGAAGACTGACCAGTTGGTACATGATACCTCCCTTGTATGTTTCAAAATCCCAGCATGGAAATGCATTAATCAGTCTATATTTTATTCTAATATGGCCAAGGATTAGCACTGTGGTTCCAGGTGTCCCCCAGAGATAAGCACAGGTAGAAATAGACTAGCTGAGATTAACTGTGTAATTGCACTCTAGCTTTATAACCCCTGGCAAATTGCCCAGGCTCAATGCGATTCAAATTCTTCATATTCAAAATAATAAAACTAATAACTAAAGTAATACAATCATGTCATGCTTAAATGCAATAAAGTGTGTAAATTGCTATGATCAGTGTCAGGCAAGTAGTAAACAAATATTAAAAATAAAATGGCACTGCAATACATATTGTGTATGTGCCACAAGCAGAGCGCTATCTTAGGCTGGTGATGTCATGCTGACACCTTAATTCGGCTTAGTGACTCACCCATCTCCTACTGGAAATCAATCTGTGAGTGAATTCAGGGAGGAAATGTGCAAGAAGTCCAGAATCATGAACTTTACCTACATTTTTATCTGCAGGCCATTTCTTTCACTTCGGTTGTTTCTCCAAATTTTGATTTTATTCTTTTTTGCTGAATGTGTGTGTCTATGTACACAGAACTCTCTTGTCATAGAGCTATAACTCTGTGGAGAGAAAAGATATGCATAGGTGTATGCGTAACTCAGTTTTAAACAAGAGCTTCAAATAAAAATAATATCTATTTTTAAAATTAGAAAATAAAGGATTATCTTCAAAGGATAATCAAAGTCCTGTCCTCAAAAGTTAATCAAATTTAATTTTTCTCAAAGGTACATGGGCAATGATAATTTCTAGTACTCACCCTATCCTTTTGGTCATTAATCATAATTCATGTTGAATTCCTCACATGGCTAAAGAGCATTTGACATAAAACAGCACACATATAGTCTGTGTGTTCTGCTACTTCTATCTCTTGAAAGGGGTCGTAGTCTGCCCTTACCCATGTGTCTTTATGTTTAGAAAGGAGTCTTGTGAATTGAGTGCCTTGCTTGACCTTCTAGAATAATGGCCTGTGGATGAAATGGGGGCAAATTAAACCGAGGTTCTTTCCATGCCAGTCTTGATGTGTGCCAAATATGACACACCAAATACACATAGGCAATATGATAAAGTAAAAGCTGCACTGGCTTTACACAACTGGATAAACTATTTTCAAAAAGTTACTGCTATGACTCCCTTTTCTCAAGTGCAGTTCAGTTCAGTCACTCAGTCGTGTCTAACTCTTTGCAACCCCATGAATTGCAGCACGCCAGGCCTCCCTGTCCATCATCAACTCCCGGAGTTCACTCAAACTCACGCCCATCAAGTCGATGATGCCATCCAGCCATCTCATCCTCTGTCGTCCCCTTTTCCCCCTGCCCCCAATCTCTCCCATCATCAGAGTCTTTTCCAATGAGTCAACTCTTCGCATGAGGTGGCCGAAGTACTGGAGTTTCAGCTTTAGCATCATTCCTTCCAAAGAAATCCCAGGCCAGGGCTGACCTCCTTCTGAATGGACTGGTTGGATCTCCTTGCAGTCCAAGGGACTCTCAAGAGTCTTCTCCAACACCACAGTTCAAAAGCATCAATTCTTAGCTGTTCAGCTTTCTTTACAGTCCAACTCTCACATCCATACATAACTACTGGAAAAACCATAGTCTTGACTAGATGGACCTTTTTTGGCAAAGTAATATCTCTGTTTTTGAATATGCTATCTAGGTTGGTCATAACTTTCCTTCCAAGGAGTAAGTGTCTTTTAATTTCATGGCAGCAATCACCATCTGCAGTGATTTTGGAGCCCCCCAAAATAAATTTTGACACTGTTTCCCCATCTATTTCTCATGAAGTGATGGGACTGGATGCCATGATCTTAGTTTTCTGAATATTGAGCTTTAAGCCAACTTTTTCACTCTCCTCTTTCACTTTCATCAAGAGGCTTTTTAGTTTCTCTTCACGCTTCTTGGCCTTTTGGCTACGATCAAGTGGTGGCTTAGACGGAAAGCGTCTGTCTACAATGTGGGAGACCTGGGTTCCATCCCTGGGTCGGGAAGTTCCCTGGAGAAGGAAACGGCAACCCCTCCAGTACTCTTGCCTAGAAAATCCCATGGATGGAGGAGCCTGGTGCCCATGGGGTCGCAAAGAGTTGGACATGACTGAGCAACTTCACTTTTCACTTCTGCCATAAGGGTGGTGTCATGTGCATGACTGAGGTTATTGATATTCTCCCAGCAATCTTGATTCCAGCTTGTGCTTCCTCTAGCCCAGCGTTTCTCATGATGTACCCTGTACGTAAGTTAAATGAGCAAAGTGACATTATGCAGCCTCGACGTACTCCTTTTCCTATTTGGAACCAGTTCACATGAAATTCCAACTTGTAAACCAAGTACAGATGAAATGCTCTTGTTAGAGCAAAGATTTGAGGCCTTGAGTGTAGGCCCAGTAGGGGCATTAATTCAAAAAATCTTTAAACTAGAGCTACTCTATGGGTTCAAACTCTCATAGAAAATCAATAAATAACAACAGTAACAACAATAATAATATGCAATGTTATCTTATGTTCACTTGCTCCTTGGAAGAAAAGCTATGACAAGCCTAGACAGCATATCCGGAAACAGAGACACCACTTTGCCAACAAATGTTCATATAATCAGAGCTATGGTTTTTCCAGTAGTTATGTATGGATGTGAGAGTTGGACCATAAAGAAAGCTAAGTGCCTAAGAATCTATGCTTTCAAACTGTGGTGTTGGAGAAGACTCTGGAAAGGCTCTTGGACTTCAAGGAGATTAAACCAGTCAATTCTAAAGGAAATCAATCCTGAATATTCATTGAAAGGACTGATGCTACACATGAAGCTCCAGTACTTTGGCCACCTGATCTGAAGAGAGGACTCAATGGAAAAGACTCTGATGTTGGGAAAGATTAAGGGCAGGAGGAGAAGTGGAAAACAGAGGATGAGATAGTTGGATGCTATCACCAACTCAATGGACATGAGTTTGAACAAACTCCAGGAGATGATGAAAGACAGGGAAGCCTGGCATGTTGCAGTCCATGGGGTTGCAAAGAGTTGGACACGACTGAACAACAACAACATTTTATGTCCTGTTCTAAGTCAGAGCTAGAAGAAACCTTAGCAGCCATGTTCGGGAGGTCAGAAGCTCACACACATTTAGCACTGTGTGTAAAACACAAGCATGTCCCACTTTGAAGAGGCAGAATGTGGTCTTCATGGTTGAGCACATACATCACAACTCATTTTATTTTAATTTATTTTAATTGGAGGCCAATTACTTTACAATATTGTGGTGGTTTTTGCCATACATTCACATGAATCAGCTGTTTGTGTACATGTGTTCCCCATCCTGATCCTCCTTCCCCATCCCATCCCTCAAGGTCATCCCAGTGCACCAGCCCTGAGCACCAAGTCTCATGCTTCGAACCTGGAATATCAATCTATTTCATATATAATAGACATGTTTTAATGCTAATCTCTCAAATCATCTCACCCTCACCTTCTCCGACAGAGTCCAAAAGTCTGTTCTTTATATCTGTGTCTCTTTTGCTGTCTCGCATATAGGGTCATTATTATCATCTTTCTAAATTCCATATATATGTATTAATACACTGCATTGGTGTTTCTCTTCCTGACTTACTTCACTCTGTATAATAGGTTCCAGTTTCATCCACCTCATTAGAACTGATTCAAATGTGTTATTTTTGATGGCTGAGTAATATCCAATTGTGTATATGTACCACAGCTTTCTTATCCATTTATCTGCCAATGAACATCTAGGTTGCTTCGATGTCCTGGCTATTGTAAACAGTGCCGTGATGAACATTAGGTTTCACACGTCTCTTTCAATTCTGGTTACCTTGGTATGTATGCCCAGCAGTGGGATTGCTGGGTGGTATGGCAGTTCTATTTCCAGATTTTTAAGGAGTCTCCACACTGTTCTCCATAGTGGCTGTAACAGGTTATATTCTCACCAACAGTGTAAGAGGGTTCTTCTCTGCACCCTCTCCAACATTTATTGTTTGTAGACTTTGATAGCAGCAATTCTGATCTGTGTGAGATGGTACCTCATTGTGGTTTTGATTTGCGTTTCTCTGATAGTGAGTGATGTTGAGCATCTTTTCATGTGTTGGTTAGCCATCTGTATGTCTCCTTTGGAGAAATGTCTGTTTAGTTTTTTGGCCCATTTTTTGATTGGGTCATTTATTTTTCTGGAATTGAGCTGCAGGAGTTGCTTGTATATTTTTGAGATTAGTTCTTTGTCAGTTGTTTCATTTGCTATTATTTTCTCCCATTCTGAAGGCTGTCTTTTCACCTTGCTTATAGTTTCCTTCATTATGCAAAAGCTTATAAGTTTAATTAGGTCCCATTTGTTTATTTTTGCCTTTATTTCCATTACTCCTGGAGGTGGGTCATAGAGGATCCTGCTGTGATTTATGTTAGAGAGTGTTTTGACTATGTTTTCCTCTAGGAGTTTTATAGATTCTGGTCTTACATTTAGATCTTTATTCCATTTTGAGTTTATTTTTGTGTATGGTGTTAGAAATTGTTCTAGTTTCATTCTTTTACAAGTGGTTGACCAGTTTTCCCAGCACCACTTGTAAAAGAGATTGTCTTTTCTTCATTGTATATTCTTGCCTCCTTTGTCAAAGATAAGGTGTACATAGGTGCATGGATTTATCTCTGGGCTTTCTATTTTGTTCCATTGATCTATATTTCTGTCTTTGTGACAGTACCATACTGTCTTGATGACTGTTGCTCTGTAGTAGAGCCTGAGTCAGGCAGGTTGATTCCTCCAGTTCCATTCTTCTTTCTCAAGATTGCTTTGACTATTCCAAGCTTTTTGTATTTCCATACAAATTGTGAAATTATTTGTTCTAGTTCTGTGAAAAATACCATTGGTAGCTTGATAGGGATTGCATTGAATCCATAGATTGTTTTGGGTAGTATACTCATTTTCACTATGTTGATTCTTCCAATCCATGAACATAGTATATTTCTCCATCTATTTGTGTCCTCTTTGATTTCTTTCATGTTTTATAGTTTTCTATATATAGGTCTTTTGTTTCTTAGGTAGATATATTCCTAAGTATTTTATTCTTTTTGTTGCAATGGTGAATGGGATTGTTTCCTTAATTTCTCTTTCTGCTTTCTTTTTAGTGCATAGAAATGCAAGGGATTTCTGTGTGTTAATTTTATATCCTGCAACTTTACTATATTCATTGATTAGCTCTAGTAATTTTCTCGTTGAGTCTTTAGGGTTTTCTATGTAGAGGATCATGTCATCTACAAACAGTGAGAATTTTACTTCTTCTTTTCCAGTCTGGATTCTTTTATTTCTTTTTCTTCTCTGATTGCTGTGGCTAAAACTTCCAAAACTATGCTGAATAGTAGTGGTCAGAGTGGGCATCCTTGTCTTGTTCCTGACTGTAGGGGAAAGGCTTTCAATTTTTCACCATTGAGGATAATGTTTGCTGTGGGTTTATCATACATGGCTTTTATTATGTTGAGGTATTATGTTGAGGTTCCTTCTGTTCCTGCTTTCTGGAGCATTTTTATCATAACTGGATGTTGAATTTTGTCAAAGGCTTTCTCTGCATCTGTTGGGATAATCATAGGATTTTTACCTTTTAATCTGTTAATGTGGTATATCATTTTGATTGATTTGCTGATATTGAAGACTCCTTGCATCCCTGGGATAAAGCCCACTTGGTCATGATGTATGATCTTTTTAATGTGTTGTTGGATTCTGTTTGCTAGAATTTTGTTAAGGATTTTTGCATCTATGTTCATCAGTGATATTGGCCTGTAGTTTTCTTTTTTTGTGGCATCCTTGTCTGGTTTTTGTATTAGGATTATGGTGGCCTCATAGAATGAGTTTGAAAGTTTACATCCCTCTGCAATTTTCTGCAAGAGTTTGGGTAGGATAGGTGTTAGCTCTTCTCTAAACTTTTGGTAGATGCGTTCCCAAAAGAAGTAAATTACAGTAATGAAAAAATAAAAATAAAAAATAAACTTTTGGTAGAATTCAGCTGTGAAGCCATCAGGTCTTGGGCTTTTGTTTGTTGGAAGATTTCTGATTACAGTTTTGATTTTTGTGCTTGTGATGGTTCTGTTAAGATTTTCTATTTCTTCCTGGTTCAGTTTGGAAAGTTGTACTTTTCTAAGAATTTGTCCATTTCTTCCAAATTGTCTGTTTTATTGGCATATAGTTGCTTATAATAGTCTCTTATGATCCTTTGTATTTCCGTTGTCTGTTGTGATGTCTCCATTTTCATTTCTAATTTTGTTGATTTGATTCTTCTCCCTTTTTTTCTTGATGAGTCTGGCTAATGGTTTGTCTATTTTATTTATCTTTTCAAAGAACCAGCTTTTAGCTTTGTGGATTTTGGCTATGGTGTCCTTTGTTTTTTTTGCATTTCAGTTCAGTTCAGTAGCTCATTCATGTCCGACTCTGCGACCCCATGAATCACAGCACGCCAGGCCTCCCTGTCCATCACCAACTCCTGGAGTTCACTCATAGTCACATCCATTGAGTCGGTGAAGCCATCCAGCCATCTCATCCTCTGTCTTCCCCTTCTCCTCCTGCCCTCAATCCCTCCCAGCATCAGAGTCTTTCCCAATGAGTCAACTCTTCACATGAGGTGGCCAAAATACTAGAGTTTCAGCTTTAGCATCATTCCTTCCAAAGAACACCCAGGGTTGATCTTTAGAACGGACTGGTTGGATCTCCTTTCACTCCAAGGGACTCTCAAGAGTCTTCTCCGACACCACAGTTCAAAACCATCAGTTCTTCACTGCTCAGCTTTCTTCACAGTTCAACTCTCACATCCATGCATGACCCCTGGAAAAACCATAACCTTGACTAGACAGACCTCTGTTGGCAAAGTAATGCCTCTGCTTTTCAACATGCTATCTAGGTTGGTCATCACTTTTCTTCCAAGGAGTAAGAGTCTTTTAATTTCATGGCTGCAGTCACCATCTGCCCTAATTTGTATGATTTCTTTCCTTCTACTAACCCGGGGATGCTTCATTTCTTCTTTTTCTAGTTACTTTAGGTGTAGAGCTAGGTTATTTATTTGATTTTTCTCCTGTTTCTTGAGGTAGGTTTGTATTGCTATGAACCTTCCCCTTAGTACTGCTTTTACTGAATCCCATAGGTTTTGGGTTGTTGTGTTTTCATTTTCTTTCATTTCTATGCATATTTTGATTTATTCTGTGATTTGTTGGTTATTCATAAGTGTCTTGTTTAGCCTCCATATATTTGTATTTTTAATAATTTTTTTTCCTGTAGTTGACATCTTACCACATTGTGATCAGAAAAGATGCTTGAGATAATTTCAATTTTTTTTTTTCTAATTTACCAAGGCTAGATTTATTGCCCCAAATGTGATCTGTCCTGGAGAATGTTCCATGTGCACCTGAGAAAAAGGTGAAATTCATTGTTCTGGAGTGAAATGTCCTATAGATATCAATTAGGTCTAACTGGTCCATTGTATCATTTAAAGTTTGTGCTTCTTTGCTAATTTGCTGTTTAGTTGATCTATCCATATGTGTGAATGGGGTATTAAAGTCTCCCACTAATATTGTGTTACTGTTAATTTCCCCTTTCATAATTGCTAGCATTTGCCTTACATATTGTGTAGCTCTTATGTTGGGTGCATATATATTTATAATTGTTATATTTTCTTCTTGGATTGATCCTTTGATCATTATGTAGTGTCCCTTTTTGTCTCCTTTCATGGCCTTTATTTCAAAGTCTAATTTTTTCTGATATGAGTATTGCTACGCCTGCTTTCTTTTGGTCTCCATTTGCATGAAATATCTTTTTCCAGCCCTTCACTTTCCGTCTGTTTTTGTCCCTAGGTTTGAGGTGGGTCTCTTGTAGACAGCATATATAGGAGTCTTGTTTTTGTCTTTTGGTTGGGGCATTCAACCCATTTACATTTAAGGTAATTATTGATAAGTATGATCCCATTACCATTTACTTTATTGTTTTGGGTTTGAGTTTATAAACCTTTTCTGTGTTTCCTGTCTAGAGAAGATCCTTTAGGATTTGTTAAAGTGTTGGTTTGGTGGTGCTGAATTCTCTCAGCTTTTGCTTGTCTGTAAAGCTTTTGATTTCTCCTTCATATTTGAGTGAGATCCTTGCTGGGTAAGGATCATTACTACAACACAGTAATCTGGGTTGTAGGTTTTTCTCTGTCATTACTTTAAGTATGTCCTGCCATTCCCTTTTGGCTTGAAGAGTTTCTATTGAAAGATCAGCTGTTATCCTTATGGGCATCCCTTGTGAGTTATTTGTTGTTTTTCCCTTGCTGCTTTTAATATTTGTTCTTTGTGTTTGATCTTCATTAATTTGATTAATATGAGTCTTGGGGTGTTTCGCCTTGGGTTTATCCTGTTTGGGACTCTCTGGGCTTCTTGGACTTGGGTGGCTATTTTCTTCCCCATTTGAGGGAAGTTGTCAACTCTTATCTCCTCAAGTATTTTCTCATGGACTTTCTTTGTGTCTTCTTCATCTGGGACTCCTATGATTCGAATGTTGGGGCATTTAACATTGTCCCAGAAGTCTCTGAAGTTGTCCTCATTTCTATTCTTTTTCTTTTTTCTTCTTTGATTCATTTATTTCCACCATTCTATTTTCTACCTCACTTATCCTATCTTCTGCCTCAGTTATTCTACTGTTGGTTCCCTCCAGAGTGCTTTTCATCTCAGTTATTGCATTATTCATTATTGATTGACTCTTTTTTATTTCTTCTAGGTCCTTGTTAAATTTTTCTTGAATCTTCTCAATCCTTGTTTTCAGACTATTTATCTGTAACTCCATTTTGTTTTCAAAATTTTGGATCATTTTTACTATCATTATTCTGAATTTTTTTCAGGCAGACTCCCTATCTCCTCCTCTTTTGTTTGGTTTGGTGGAGTTTTATCATGTTCCTTTACGTGCTGAATATTTCTCTCCTTTTTCATCTTGTTTAGGTTGCTGTGCTTGGGGTGGCCTTTCTGTATGCTGGAAGTTTGTGGTTCCTCTTTATTGTGGAGGTTCCTCCCTGTGGGTGGGGATGGTTGAGTGGCTTGTCAAGGTTTCCTGGTTAAGGGAAGCTTGCTTTGGTGTTCTGGTGGGTGGAGCTTGATCTCTTCTCTCTGGAGTGCAATGAAGTGTCCAGTAGTGAGTTTTGAGGTGTCTGTGGGTTTGGTGTGACTTTTGGCTGCCTGATTTTGTGCTCAGGGTTATGTTCTTGTGTTGTTGGAGAATTAGCTTGGTTTGTCTTGCTCCAAAAATTGTTGGCTCTTGGGTGGATCTTGGTTTTAGTGTAGGTATGGAGGCTTTTGGATGAGCTTTTGTCGATTAATGTTCCCTGGAGTCAGGAATTTTCTTGTGTTCTCAAGTTTTGGATTGAAACCTCCTGCCTCTGGCTTTCAGTCTTATTCTTACAGTAGCCTCAAGACTTCTCCCTCCATACAGCACCAGTGATAGAACATCAAGGTTAATGGTGAAAAGATTCTCCACAGTGGGGGACACCCAGAGAGGTTCACAGAATTATATGGAGAAGAGAAGAGGGAGGGGGGAGATAGAGTTGACCAGGAGGAGAAGAGAGGGAATCAAAAGGGGAGAGAGCAATCTAGCCAGTAATCAATTCTCTATTTGCTCTCCACAGTCTGGAACACTCAGAGAGGTTCACAGAGTTCCATAAAGAGAAGAGGGAGGAAGGAGATAGAGGTGACCAGGAGGAGAGGAGGGGAAGTCAAAAGGAGAGAGACCAGTTTAGCCTGTGACCAGTTCCTTTCATATTCTCCACAGCCCAGAACACCCAAAGAGATTCCCTAAGTTCAGTAGAGAAGAGATAGAAGTGACCTGGGGGAGAAAAAGGAGAGTCAAAAGGGGAGAGAGCAATTGAGCCAGTAATCACACTCCTAAGTAAAAATGGGTACTGAAGATTAGATTCTTAAAGGTACAAAATTGATAACAAATACCAAAAAGCAAAGATTAAAAATCTAGAGTAGAGGTTAGACTGTCAAAAATACAATATTAAAGAATGAAACAAAATCGCAAAAGTTATTTAAAAAAATATGAAATTTGCTTTAAAAATAGGGTCTTTTTTTTACAAGATAATAGTAGGTTTTAAAATGAAAATTAAAGCAGTAATAAAGAACTGAAAAATAAAAAAAAATTAAATGATAATAGTAAAATATATCTAGGAATTTCGCTGGAGCTGTTGAGGGCAGTTTGGGGTCAGATCAGTTTCAGATAGTTCCTTGTTCCAGCTTATACTTCTTCTCAAGGGCTATAGGTCCCTTTCAATGTAACCAATACTAACTACAGGGTTTTAACCTGTTGCACCTGTCACTTCCAAAGCAGTTCCCTCTTCTTTGTTTTGGCTTCCTCTGTTTGCAAGTCGCTTCCGTATCTAACTTGTGCCCTGACACAAGGGGGAAACGGTGGTCATTTATTTAGGCTCACTTGTTCAATTGTGCTGTGGGGAGGGAGGAAAACCACAAACAAATATCACTGGTGTGTGTGGGGAGTGCTTGCAGTGTCTGGGCCACACTGTGTTTGCCCGCATTCACGGCGTGTGCTATCTGGTCTACACTGCTCAGGCTCCAGGTTGATCTGCAGGGGAACTGTCTAAGGTGGGCCCCGGGTTGCATGCATTTCCCAGGTCTAAGCTGCTCAGGTTAAGGTTCTCGGGTACTCCACAAAGGTATAGGTTTGGGCCTACGGTTTGCACCCTTCCTAGGTCCAAGCAGCTCAGGCAACCAGGTGCTTGGCGAGCACACACTCCCCAGGTGGGGCGGTGCATCTTATCACCTCCCTCATCCCAGCCGTTTGGTTTCCTGGGTGTGCAGTGGGAGCGCTGTCTCAGGTGTGCCATATGTCTCCTTTGGGGAGCTGATCTCTTGCTGTGACCCTTCTGGTGGATATCACCGTCCAGGATCCCCGGAAGACTTGGTTAGCAACTGGGAGCCTGTTCGCAGTTTGGTAGAGGATGTGGTCTCTGGGGCCGAGTTTGGCCCTTGCCTTCCGGCTCTGGCTATCGCCCGCCTGCCTCCCTGCCTCTGGCGGGGGCCGGCCCGGTGCTGGCTACCTCTTCTCTGGTGAACGCTCAGTGCTTTGTTCTGTGAGCGGGCCCAGCAGTGCCTTAGGTTAGGGCTTTTGCGGGATAATTCTCTCTCTCTCTTTTTTTTCCTCTCTCTCTCTCTCTTTTTTTCCTCTCTCTCTCTGGCTATCCCACAGTTTAGGTTGCTATCTCATGTTAGCTCCCTCAGATTGCCCTCAGGGCATTCAGGCCCAGTCCTTACCCTAAGCAATGCAGCCCTGGACTCCCTGTTCAGCCCCTGCTTGCTGGTGGTGGACGCTAGCATCTGGGCTACTTCTCCTCTGGGAGTTGCAGTTAGGCACGTAATCTGTGGGTTTTATTTATTTTTTCCTCCCTGTTAAGTTGCCCTCTGAGATTCCAAAACTCCCCACAGACCCGCTGGTGAGAGAGTTTCCTGGTATTTGGAAACTTCTCTTTCACAACTCCCTCCCTGGGATGGGTCTCCATCCCTAACTCTTTGTCTCTCTTTTTATCTTTTATATTTTGTCCTACTTCCTTTTGAAGACAATGGGCTGCCTTTCTGGGCGCCTGGTATCCTCCACCAGTGTTCAGAAGTTGTTTTGTGGTATTTGCTCAGCGTTTAAATGATCTTTCAATGAATTTGTCAGGGAGAAAGTGGTCTCCCCATCCTATTCCTCTGCCATCTTAGGACCGCCTCTCACAACTTATTTTTGTTAACATACAAACAAAACATCTGTGATCCTAATGTAGTGTCCAGTTTAAATCCTTAATCAAGTTTAATCTCTTCACTGAGTAGGCAAGGGACTATAAAAAAACTCTGCCTGCAACGCAGAAGACCCAACTTCGATTCCTGAGTCAGAAAGATCCTCTGGAGAAGGAAATGACAACCCACTCCAGTATTCTTGCCTGGAGAATCCCATGAAGAGAGGAGCCTGGCAGGCTACAGTCCATGGGATCACAAGAGTCGACTAAACCACCACATAAATCTAGAGTGATTAAGTGGTACCTTTAAAATCTCTCACATCCAAAAGCACTTCTAGGACTTCCCTGGAGGTCCAGTAGATTAGACTCTGTGCTCCCAGTGCAGGGGGCAAGGCTTCAATCTCTGGTCAAGGAACTAAGATTCCCTCATGCTGCATGGATAAAAGATACAAAAAACTTTTAACTCTTTCATCTCCTGACTAGAGGTGAGAATCTCAAACTATTTATGGGGGAAAAAAACGCTTGAAAAAATTGGTTTTTTTTTTTTTTAAATTTTAAATCTCTTGGAGACTCAGAATTTGCAACATTAAAAATGAATGAATCACTTGAAAAATGAAATAATAAAAATCATGTATAATGTGGAAGCCCCATTTGTTACAAAATTGTTAGAATCAATGCAAATAAAAGTACTATTTTATTTGCTTTTGAAGAGTAATACAATTACTCCTAATTGCTTTACCTATCTCCTGAGTGTACTTGGAGCATGTGGTGATTGGGCCTGGCCCATGGGCCACTCTTCTAAGTAACACTGAAATAGAGGACCTGGGTTTGGACCATAGGTTAACTTAGAATTCCTATGGAGCAATTTGCCTATGCTTATCTAGGAATGGACTCAATCAACCATGTCCTTTAAACAATGATCACTGACTCATTTTCATCTAGAGATGTCTATCGTGATGCCACATATAACATATGCCACATATGATAGTTTGAAAGAACATCAGCCACAGGCTTCTATTTTTAAAATCATTTAAAAAAACAACAGATATAAGGTAGGCTGTGATGTATCCTGACCCTTAGAAGTAATTACAGAAGTCAGAATGCAGAAGTATTTAATTGAAGTTTTGTTCCTCTGTTCTCTTTCCTTCTTCTAGAAACAACTTCAGTTGGGTCAAAGGTTCTTGCTTAATTATAGAGACAGAACAGAATAATAACTCAGATTTTCGAAAAACACAAGACAACATAATAGCAGTTAGTCTCATAATTGCAAATTGTATTGTCCTTGTTCTTACATTTAGAGTTAATTTGGGAAACTTCTTCATGATTAACCAGCAATGAAATTATTAAAGTGAAGCAAAACACAACTCTTCCCCCCCAAAAAAAAATCTTTAAAAAGTTTCTCTTGACTTAAAATTAAATTTCAGTTTTTGTATCATACTGAAATGTTGACTCTTGGAGAGGCTTGGGTTTTCACTTTTAAGTGATGAAATGTTGGAAAAGAAGAAAAGGGAATTTAAATACCTGACAGTTGTTCTATTTCTTCTGTTTGAATAAGAACATATGAACTTGGCTTCAGAAGAGATGCTGTTGGGAAAATGAAGTTTTTGATGCTTAGAGGAGTATTGATCTCTTTGTCTTTCAGCTCCTGTGTTTTTTTCCATGACAGCTACACCTAGAAATACCTCCCTCCAAAATAAGTCATTTTCTTACTTCTCACTAAGAAGCTGAGCCCTTCAAAAAGACTGAATATTCAGGAGATCAGACTGACATTTAGATAGCATCCTTAGGAATTCCTTGATACAGATGTAAAATATCTTAGCATCTTAAAAAGTAAGTATTCTGGAAAATTGTTCAAAGATAGTGACTATAATATGTGGGGATGCCCTACTGCAAATATTCTTGCCTCTCCTCTTAGAAAGCACACATTTTGAAGCTGGATCATGTAGTAACTGGTATGGCCTGCCTTTACCCAGTTGTTAGTGTGAGAAATCTTGAGTCTGTAGGTTCCTATTTTCTAGGCAATCAGTCAAGATTGTTTGGAAAAACTGCCAGTAAATTCTGAAACCCACTCTTATCAGAGTATAAGAATTTGAAATTAATCTCTTGCCTTTAGTGTGGTATCTGCTGTGCTATATCTCTCACAGGTTGTCTTTACCTGAATGTTGTATTATTTCAAACCCGACATACAAAGCACAACAAACAAACAAACATTGTTCCCCTCCATACATTCTGCATTAGGATCTCCATCAATACCTGCCCTCATGTATGTAGTAAAGAACCTACATACTCAATTACCCAGGTCTTACTAATAGCCGCTCCCCTTCCCTAATGCAATCTAACACTGACTTCAGTTAATTTCATTTCCTCTAATTTTGCCATATATCCCATTTCTCCATCTCTTTATCTGAAGACTTTCCTATTTGTCTTTTCTGTATTGCCATGAAAACATAGCCCCTGGACCCACTGTCCTTACAATCAACTCTTACATCATTGCCAGATCAATCTTTCATCTTTTAGTTTCTAGTATGACCATACAATCTATCACAAAACACTTCACGATCACCTCCCACAATTGTTAACTTCAGGAAGAAATCAAATTCCCCTAGTAGACAATGGGAGAATGTTTTTTCTAGGAACCCTAGCTTCTGCTTCTGCCTACGTAGGAACTCTTAAACCAGCCTCCATTTAACTAATTCACTGCATTAGCCTAATTAATATGCCCATAGTCAAGGTGAAAACTTTTGTCTTACAGCCAAAGAATGAATACATTACATAACTTAAGGAAAACTGAAACCTTGAATATATGTTGCATATACTTTTCCAACTAACTATCCACTAATCCTATTCATCTTACATAAGAAGGCTTATAATGCACATTTGCTATGCTTAGTGGCTCAGTCATGTCCTACTCTTTGCAACCTCATGGACAGTAGCTCACCAGGCTCCTCTGTCCCTGGAATTCTCCAGGCAAAAATAGTAGAATAGGTTGCCATGCCCTCCTCCAGGGCATCTTCCCAACCCAGATATCAAACCCAGGTCTCCCACATTACAGGTGGATTCTTTACCATCTGAGCCACCAGGGAGGGGTTGTGAATTTACTTGACGCTCATCTTTTAGTACTTATTGATTCTTATTTTAGAATATTTTCCTCCTATGTCCTTCTTCCTGCTCTCTACTTATTCTTAAATGAGCTCAGCCCTTCTCTTCCACCAGAGGTACCAGTCTTGTCATCAAGTTATGTTCCCTCTTCTATATAGAAGACACTTCTCTAAATTCTTTTTAATTAATATTTATTGGAGTACAGTTGATTTACAGTGTTGTGTTAGTTTTTGCTGTACAGCAAAATGTGAACGAGTTATGTTAAACTCTTTTGCCATCCCATGGGTTGGGATTTCCTAGGCAAGAATACTGGAGTGGGTTCCCATTTCCTCCTCCAGGGGATCTTCCCTACCTAGGGATCAAACCTGTGTATCCTGCCCATGTCTCCTGCTTTGCGGTAGATTCTTTACTGCTGAGCCACCAGGAAACCTATAGATTCTTTTTTAAATTAATAGTTATTGGAGTATAGTTGATTTACAATGCTGTTTGTTTTTGCTGTACAGCAAAGCGAATTAGTTATCAGTTCAGTTCAGTCACTCAGTCGTGTCCGACTCTTTGCGACCCCATGAATTGCAACACACCAGGCCTCCCTGTCCATCACAAACTCCCGGAGTTCACTCAGACTCACGTCCATCCAGTCCGTGATGCCATCCAGCCATCTCATCCTCAGTCGTCCCCTTCTCCTCCTGCCCCCAATCTCTCCCATCATCAGAGTCTTTTCCAACGAGTCAACTCTTCTCATGAGGTGGCCAAAGTACTGGAGCTTCAGCTTTAGCATCATTCTTCCAAAGAAATCCCAGGGCTGATCTCCTTCAGAATGGACTGGTTGGATCTCCTTGCAGTCCAAGGGACCCTCAAGAGTCTTCTCCAACACCACAGTTCAAACGCATCAATTCTTTGGTGCTCAGCCTTCTTCACAGTCCAACTCTCACATCCATAGATGACCACAGGGAAAACCATAGCCTTGACTAGACAGACCTTAGTTGGCAAAGTAATGTCTCTGCTTTTGAAAATACTATCTAGGTTGGTCATAACTTTTCTTCCAAGGAGTAAGCGTCTTTTAATTTCATGGCTGCAGTCACCATCTGCAGTGATTTTGGAGCCCCCCAAAATAAAGTCTGACACTGTTTCTACTGTTTCCCCATCTATTTCCCATGAAGTGATGGGACCAGATGCCATGATCTTCGTTTTCTGAATGTTGAGCTTTAAGCCAACTTTTTCACTCTCCTCTTTTACTTTCATCAAGAGGCTTTTTAGTTCCTCTTCACTTTCTGCCATAAGGGTGGTGTCATTTGCATATCTGAGGTTATTGATATTTCTCCCGGCAATCATGATTCCAGCTTGTGTTTCTTCCAGTCCAGCGTTTCTCATAATGTACTCTGCATAGAAGTTAAATAAGCAGGGTGACAATATACAGCCTTGACATACTCCTTTTCCTATTTGGAACCAGTCTGTTGTTCCATGTCCAGTTCTAACTGTTGCTTCCTGACCTACGTACAGATTTCTCAAGAGGCAGGTTAGGTGGTCTGGTATTCCCATCTCTTTCAGAATTTTCCACAGTTTATTGTGATCCACACAGTCAAAGGCTTTGGAATAGTCAATAAAGCAGAAATAGATGTTTTTCTGGAACTCTCTTGCTTTTTCCATGATCCAGAAGATGTTGGCAATTTGATCTCTGGTTCCTCTGCCTTTTCTAAAACCAGCTTGAACATCAGGGAGTTCACGGTTCACGTATTGCTGAAGCCTGGCTTGGAAAATTCTGAGCATTACTTTACTAGCATGTGAGATGAGTGCAATTGTGCGGTAGTTTGAGCATTGTTTTGCATTGCCTTTCTTTGGAATTGGAATGAAAACTGACCTTTTCCAGTCCTGTGGCCACTGCTGAGTTTTCCAAACTTGCTGGCATATTGAGTGCAGCACTTTCACAGCATCATCTTTCAGGATTTGAAATAGTTCAACTGGAATTCCATCACCTCCACTAGCTTTGTTCTTAATGATGTTTTCTAAGGCCCACTTGACTTCACATTCCAGGATGTCTGGCTCTAGATTAGTGATCATATCATCATGATTATCTGGATCATGAAGATCTTTTTTTGTACAGTTCTTCTGTGTATTCTTGCCACCTCTTCTTAATATCTTCTGCTTCTGTTAGGTCCATACCATTTCTGTCCTTTATCGAGCCCGTCTTTGCATGAAATGTTCCCTTGCTATCTCTAATTTTCTTGAAGAGATCTCTAGTCTTTCCCATTCTGTTGTTTTCCTCTATTTCTTTGCATTGATCGCTGAAGAAGGCTTTCTTATCTCTTCTTGCTATTCTTTGGAACTCTGCATTCAGATGCTTGTATCTTTCCTTTTCTCCTTTGCTTTTCACCTCTCTTCTTTTCAGAGCTATTTTTAAAGCCTCCCCAGATAGCCATTTTGCTTTTTTGCATTTCTTTTCCATGGGGATGGTCTTGATCCCTGTCTCCTGTACAATGTCACGAACCTCTGTCCATAGTTCATCAGGCACTCTATCTATCAGATCTAGGCCCTTAAATCTATTTCTCACTTCCACTGTATAATCATAAGGAATTTGATTTAGGTCATACCCGAATGGTCTAACGGTTTTCCCTACTTTCTTCAATTTAAGTCTGAATTTGGCAATAAGGAGTTCATGATCTGAGCCACAGTCAGCTCCTGGTCTTGTTTTTGTTGACTGTATAGAGCTTCTCCATCTTTGGCTGCAAAGAATATAATCAATCTGATTTCGATGTTGACCATCTGGTGATGTCCATGTATAGAGTCTTCTCTTGTGTTTTTGGAAAAGGATGTTTGCTATGAGCAGTGCATTTTCTTGGCAAAACTCTATTAGTCTTTGCCCTGCTTCATTCCACATTCCAAGGCCAAATTTGCCTGTTATTCCAGGTGTTTCTTGACTTCCTTCTTTTTCATTCCAGTCCCCTAGAATGAAAAGGACATCTTTTTTGGGTGTTAGTTCTAAAAGATCTTGTAGGTTTTCATAAAAGCATTCAACTTCAGTTTCTTCAGCGTTACTGGTTGGAGCATAGACTTGGATAACTGTAATATTGAATGGTTTGCCTTGGAGATGAACAGAGTGCAGGTGGCTGCGAGCTGGCTTACTAAGAATTAGTTATACATATATACATATCCGGGGCTTCCCTGGTGGCTCAGCAGTAAAGAATCAGCCTGCAATGCAAGAGACCTGGGTTTGATTCCTGGGTCGGGAACGTCCCCCGGAGAAGGGCGTGGTAACCCACTCTAGCATTCTTGCCTGGAGAATCCCACGGATAGAGGAGTCTGGTGGGCTGCAGTCCTTAGGATAGCACATAAGTGAAATAGATGACCATATGTGAAATGGATGACCATATGTGAAATGGATGACCATATGTGAAACGGATGACCATATGTGAAACGGATGACCATATGTGAAACAGATGACCAATGATAGATTGAAGCAACTAAGCAGCAGCAGCATATACATTTGCACTCTTTTTTTATTTTCCCATATACATCATTACAGAATATTGAGTAGAGTTCCCTGGGCTATACAGCAGGCTGTTATTAGTTATCTATTTTATTTATAGTTGTGTGTATATGTCAATCCCAATTTCCCAATTTATCCTTCTCTCAATTTCCCCTTTGGTATCTGTAAGTTTGTTTTTGACATTTGTGACTCTATTTTCATTTTGTAAATAAGTACCATATGTACCTTTTTTTTTTTTTTTAGATTCCACGTACAGGTGATATCATGATATCTGTCTTTCTCTGTCTGACTTACTACATTCAATATGACAATCTCTAAATCCATCCATGTTGCTGCAGATGGCATTGTTTTTTATTTAATAAACATTTTAAGAGCAAACAAGTCTTTCTAAATGTATATATAACATTTCTAGATTAATTTATCCTCCCTATGAAGTCAGTAACTGAGTGTTCAGCAGAGTTTGGTAGGAGAGACAAGCCAGTCCTTAACACTCTTAAGTAGAGTAGCAAAAAGTACATCCTTAATGTGCTTATTTAGTTTTCCTAAGTGGGAATGATTAACTTGACTCTGGGCCAGGATTGTGAATTGTGAAGCTGTTTTTCATGAAAGAGCTTAATAGTCGTCTATCTCAACCTTCTTGTACAGTATTACCAACAATCTGCTTTTCTGACTGTACTAGGATATACTCAAGACAACAAATTCCTTTAACTTAAAATAATTCTTGATTGTAGCTTTTAAAGATCCCATAAACTCTCTGTTCCTTTAAGGAATTAAATATGAAGCCATTATATTGAAATATTAACTTATACAGGTTTTACTATTAGCTGGGTGCTAGTGTAAGTGCTTTATATAAATTAACTTTGTTCAAGAGCAAAACTTAATAAGGCATAAGCAAAAACAAAACAAAATAAAACTCTAACTGTACTCTATGTTTTCATTGTTTCCTTAAATCCTCTAAATGGGCAATTTATGACCCTCTCATGGAAGGCATATTGGTAAGTCCTGTATATTGTTTTTCTTTTTTATCATGCTCAAGGAATGCAAAAATTTCCAGTAACTTTTAACCCCAGGGATAGTATCAATTTAGTAATTAAAATGCTTATCCCTGTTTAATGCTTGTCTTAGCTCACTTAGGCTGCGGTAACAAACAACCATCGACTGGATGGTTTATAAACAGCAGAAATACGTATATCACTCTTCTGGATGATGGCAAGTCTGATATCAAGGTGTCAGCTGAGTCACTGTCCAGGGAGGGCCTGCTTCCTGATTCATAGATGGCTGTCTTCTCACTATGTTCTCACATGGCAGAAGGGGCAAGAGGGCTCTGTGCAGTCTTTTTTTTTTTTTTAATCTATTTATTATTTTAATTAGAAGCTAATTACTTTACAACATTGTAGTGGTTTTTGCCATATATTGACATGAATCTGCCACAGGTGTACATGCGTCCCCCAACCCGAACACCCCTCCCACCTCCCTCCCCATCCCTTCCTTCTGGGTCATCCCAGTGCACCGGCTTTGAGTGCCCGGTTTCATGCATTGAACTTGGACTGGTCATCTATTTCACATATGGTAATATAGAAGTTTCAATGCTATTCTCTCTGCAGTCTTTTTTATAAGGACTCTAATACCACTCATGAAGCTTCTACCTTCATGACCTAATTACCTCTCAAATCAAATCATTCTAAAATCATCTCATTCAGGGTTAGATTTCAACAAAAAATTGTTAAGGGAGACACAAGCATCAAATCTACAGCTGTAATCAAAGCACCAAATCTCATTTAAAGCTAACCCTCCTCTCTGCCAGTGCTAGTCTGAGAAGTCCATGTTGGCATAGATGGTATGAGCCATCTGTCCTTTTTTCCCCCACCTAATACTCCCCTCTTCTCTCTCCTCCCTCTCCCCTCCACTCCAGCTTCTTAGTCATACATCTGAGACTTTCTTTCCAGCCTCCAGTGCAGTAAGTCTGGGATAGGAAAAAAGATTAGGATATTTCTCCCCTGAAAGACATAACTGTGAACAACTGTTGGTATTCTCCAAGCAAAAGGAGCTTCTAGTCAGAGTTCCCTTTAAATGTATTTTCTGGTTATTTCTCCATTATGCACATATCTGGCCATGAGAAGCATAATCTCCATCTTCCATTTCTGCCTTTACCCTTGATGGAAGTGGTTTCCTGTCCTGTAGACTCCTTAGGGATGACTGCTGGGCAGTCTCTTCATAGAGTCTTCCAACATCCAGTATGTGCTTGTGCCCAGTCACTCAGCTGTGTCTGACTCTTTGTGACCCCATGGACTGTGGCCGGACAGGCTCCTCTGTCCATGGGATTTCCCAGGCAGGAATACTGGAGTGGGGTGCCATTTCTTTCTCCAGGGGATGTTTCTGACCAGGGATCAAGCCTGTCTCTTATATCATCTGCAATGGCGGGTGAAATTTTTTTACCACTGTGACACCTGGGAAGCCCCAAGTCCAGTAGAAGGTATCCAACATGCTGAATAGCTTCCATGAAGTCTCTCTCATTTTCCTCTCTGCATCTTAGGATTTCCAAAGAATTCATGGTGGCCTAGCACCTTATCTTGACATTTGTATATTACCAAGGATCCACTTTACCAACCTGTGCCTTAAATCAAGATAAAATTATAGTTAAAAGTCAAATATCATATGATATTGGTTATATGTGGAATCTAAAAAAAACTATATAAAGTACTTATTTACAAAACAGAAATTAAGTCACCTCAATATCAATAATCTCATATATGCTGGTGACACCACCCTTGTGGCAGAAAGCAAAAAGGAACTGAAGAGCCTCTTGATGAAAGTGAAAGAGGAAAGGAAAAAAGCTGCTTAAATTCAACATTCAAAAAACGAAGATCATGGCATTCAATCCCACCACTTCATGGCAAATAGATGCAGAAACAATGGAAACAGTGAGAAACTATTTTCTTGGGCTCCAAAATCACTGCAGATGGTGACTGCAGCCATGAAATTAAAGGACACTTGCTCCTTGGAAGAAAAGCTATGACAAGCCTAGATAACATATTCAAAAGCAAAGACATTGCTTTGCCAACAAAGGTCTGTCTAGTCAAAGCTATGGTTTTTCCAGTAGTTATGTATGAGTGTGAGAGTTGGACTATAAAGAAAGCTGAGTGATGAAGAATTAAGGCATTTGAACTGTGGTGTTTGAGAAGATTCTTGAAAGTCCCTTGGACTGCAAGGAGATCAAACTAGCCAATCTTAAAGGAATCAGTCCTGAATATTTATTGAAAGGACTGATGCTGAAGCTGAAGCTCCAATACTTCAGCCACCTAATGTGAAGAACTGACTCATTTGAAAAGGCCCTGATGCTGGGAAAGATTGAAGGCAGGAGGAGAAGGGGACACCAGAGGAGGAAATGGTTGGATGGCATCACCGACATGATGGACATGAGTTTGAGCAAGCTCTGGGAGTTGGTGATGGACAGGGAAACCTGGCATGCTGCAGTCCATGGGGTCACAGAGTCAGACATGACTGAGTGACTGAACTGAACTGAACTGATAGATATATGTATACATATAACACTCACCTTTATAGCAGAAGCTAAATCAACATTGCATATCAATTATATTTCAATAAAAATTAATTTTAAAAGAGTCCAAAGTTCATCATCAGAAATCTGGATTTGAGTCTTTTTTCCATTGTTTATGAGCAGAAAGTAAAGAAGAACTAAAGAGCCTCTTGATGAAAGTGAAAGAGGAGAGTGAAAATGTTGGCTTAAAGCTCAACATTCAGAAAATGAAGATCATGGCATCTGGTCCCATCACTTCATGGCAAATAGATGAGGAAACAGTGGCTGACTTTATTTTTTTGGGCTCCAAAATCACTGCAGATGGTGATTGCAGCCATGAAATTAAAAGATGCTTACTCCTTGGAAGGAAAGCTATGAACAACCTAAACAGCATATTAAAAAGCAGAGACATTACTTTGTCAACAAAGGTTCATCTAGTCAACGCTATGGTTTTTCCTGTGGTCATGTATGGATGTGAGAGTTGGACTATAAAGAAAGCTGAGAACCAAAGAACTGATGCTTTTGAACTGTGGTGTTGGAGAAGACTCTTGAGGGTCCCTTGGACTGCAAGGAGATCCAACCAGTCCATTCTAAAGGAGATCAGTCCTGGGTGTTCATTGGAAGGACGGATGCTGAGGTGGAAACTCCAGTACTTTGGCCACCTGATGTGAAGAGCTGACTCATTGGAAAAGACCCTGACATGGGAAAGACTGAGGGCAGGAGGAGAAGGAGACGACAGAGGATGGGATGGTTGGATGGCATCACCAACTCAATGGACTTGGGTTTGGGTAGACTCTGGGAGTTGGTGATGGACAGGGAGGCCTGGCGTGCTGCAGTTCATGGGGTTGCAAAGAGTCGGACACAACTGAGCGACTGAACTGAACTGATGAGTTATGTGATCTTTGATAAATTATTGAACCTGTCTAAGTCACTCTTTTTTTTTTTTTTGGTAAAATCAAATAATCATAGGATCTATTTCCTAACATTGATGAGAAGGATAATTTATGTAATTTAGGTAAAACAGTTAACACAAGACTTAGCGATAGCACTTAGCATCTTTTAGCTATCAATCAAAATTATCAAGCTAATTATTATTCTCAGGCGCCTAGTCTCAGGAGTGTAGGCTGCAATCCTGGGTAGCTTGTGTTGTATTAAGGCAGTTATTAAGCTTTCAGTCAGCTGGCAGTATCAGGAAGCAGGCACAGTTGCTATAGTGAGATGAAGGGAATACACGCAGAGATCTAAATCTGAATATCACGTTAGTTACACCTCTGCACCAAAGTGAGACAAAAATTGGTTTTCCCAAAGAGTATGGCTTCCCTGATGGCTCAGAGGTAAAGAATCTGCCTGACAATGCAGGAGACACAAGCGAATTGGGTTTGATCCCTGTGTCGGGAAGATCCCTTGGAGAAGGAAATGGCCACCCACTCTAATATTCTTGCCTGGGAAATCCCATAGACTGAGGAGCCTGGCAGGCTACAGTCCAAAGTGTCGCAAAAGAGTTGGACATAACCTAGCAACTAAACCACTACATATACATATATATATATATCCATGTGGATATATGTGTTTAAAAATATATAAATATATCTATTGAAATATGTATAGACAGATAGATAGATAGATAGATATAGATATAGATATAATGTTTCCATGCTTCCCTTTTTGTTTCTAGCAGCCTGATATCAAGGTCTAGATTTCCAGATAATACACCAAAGTAATTACACATTTTCTGTGACTTATGGCAATACTTTTTTCTCAAGAAGTCTCAGTTCAGTTCAGTTCAGTCACTCAGTCGTGTCCAACTCTTTGTGATCCCATGAATTGCAGCACGCCAGGCCTCCCTGTCCATCACCATCTCCCGGAGTTCATCCAAACTCATGTCCA
Organism: Oryx dammah; assembly: GCF_014754425.2. NCBI lineage: Eukaryota > Metazoa > Chordata > Mammalia > Artiodactyla > Bovidae > Oryx > Oryx dammah. The sequence continues at coordinate 19,077,690 of NW_024070211.1, forward strand.
TCAAGTCGGTGATGCCATCCAACCATCTCATCCTCTGTCATCCCCTTCTCCTCCTGCCCCCAATCCCTCCCAGCATCAGAGTCTTTTCCAATGAGTCAACTCTTCGCATGAGGTGGCCAAAGTATTGGAGTTTCAGCTTTAGCATCAGTCCTTCCAATGAACATCCAGGACTGATCTCCTTTAGAATGGACTGGTTGGATCTCCTTGCAGTCCAAGGGACTCTCAAGAGTCTTCTCCAACACCACAGTTCAAAAGTATCAATTCTTCAGCACTCAGCTTTCTTCACAGTCCAACTTTCACATCTATACGTGACCACTGGAAAAACCATAGCCTTGACTAGACAGACTTTTGTTGGCAAAGTAATGTGTCTGCTTTTCAATATGCTATCTAGGTTGGCCATAACTTTTCTTCCAAGGAGTAAGTGTCTTTTAATTTCATGGCTGCAATCACCATCTGCAGTGATTTGGGAGCCCCCCAAAATAAAGTCTGACATTTTTCCCACTGTTTCCCCATCCTTTTCCCATGAAGTGATGGGACCAGATAATATGATCTTCACTATCTGAATGTTGAGCTTTAAGCCAACTTTTTCACTCTCCTCTTTCACTTTCATCAAGAGGCTTTTTAGTTCCTCTTCACTTTCTGCCATAAGGGTGGTGTCATCTGCATATCTGAGGTTATTGATATTTCTCCTGGCAATCTTGATTCCAGTTTGTGCTTTTTTAAGAAGTCTACATAGGTTCATAAAGAGTACATTATTTGAAGATGAATTCCTTTGACTCATTATTTGATAATACTGAGAAATTTAGCATTGACTGTTAAGTCAAACCCTTGTTACTTTATCTAAGTAAGGCTTGAGACTTGCTTTTGTGTTAAACCTGTTATCTGTTTTCTCATATGAATTTTAGCTGTTGGTGCTATGGAAGAGCCATAGAAGTCTCTGAAGCAGGCACTTGAGATATTATGAATGTTTTAAGCACTGTGCAATCCAACACATTCTACCTGACATAGTTATAGAAACAGAGTCCCTTTATATCTTTGATCCCTGAAAGGTTTCTTTTAATTAAAATATACCTTCTGAGTATAGAAATCACGTGAGAATGTAAACAGTCTGTCTGGCAATATTTGGTAACTATGACCAGTATTGGTAGCTAGTTATTTATTGTAAGTCTAGTATTTCACACTCTCCAGTTTATCTCATGTAATCTTCACAACAATCCCATGAGGAAAATATTATTATCCCTTTTTTAGAATAGAGGGAACTGAGAAATTCCCACAATTAGTTTGTGGCTGAGTTAGCATTTGAAGCCTACTCTGTTAGACTGTCTTCCAAATCTGAAACTTACTTGTTCATGGGTGTGTTAAATGTAACTTCAGTTCAGTTCAGTCACTCAGTTGTGTCCGACTCTTCACGACCCTGTGAATTGCAGCACTCCAGGCCTCCCTGTCCATTATCAACTCCTGGAGTTCACTCAGACTCACGTCCATCAAGTCAGTGATGCCATCCAGCCATCTCATCCTCTGTTGTACCCTTCTTCTCCTGCCCCCAATCCCTCTCAGCATCAAAGTCTTTTCCAATGAGTCAACTCTTTGTATGAGGTGGCCAAAGTGCTAGACTTTCAGCTTTAGCTTCATTCCTTCCAAAGAAATCCTGGGGTTGATCTCCTTCAGAATGGACTGGTTGGATCTCCTTGCAGTCCAAGGGACTCTCAAGAGTCTTCTCCAACACCATAGTTCAAAAGCATCAATTCTTCGGTGCTCAGCCTTCTTCACAGTCCAACTCTCACATCCATACATGACTACTGGAAAAATCATAGCCTTGACTAGATAGACCTTAGTCAGCAAAGTAATGTCTCTGCTTTTGAATATACTATCTAGGTTGGTCATAACTTTTCTTCCAAGGAGTAAGCATCTTTTAATTCCATGGCTGCACCACTTGTTAAAGAGATTGTCTTTTTCCATTGTATATTCTTGCCTCCTTTGTCAAAGATAAGGTGTCCATATGTGTGTGGATTTATCTCTGGGCTTTCTATTTTGTTCCATTGATCTATATTTCTGTCATTGTGCCAGTACTGTACTGTCTTGATGACTGTGGCTTTGTAGTAGAGCCTGAAGTCAGGCAAGTTGATTCCTCCAATTCCATTCTTCTTTCTCAAGATTGCTTTGGCTATTCAAGGTTTTTTGTATTTCCATACAAATCTTGAAATTATTTATTCTAGTTCTGTGAAAAATACCGCTGGTAGCTTGATAGGGATTGCATTGAATCTGTAGATTGCTTTGGGGTAGTATACTCATTTTCACTATATTGATTCTTCTGATCCATGAACATGGTATATTTCTCCATCTATTAGTGTACTCTTTGATTTCTTTCATCCGTGTTTTATAGTTTTCTATATATAGGTCTTTATTTTCTTTAGGTAGATATATTCCTAAGTATTTTATTCTTTTTGTTGCAATGGTGAATGGAATTGTTCATCACAGCACTGTTTATAATAGCCAGGACGTGGAAACAACCTAGATGTCCATCGGCAGATGAATGGATAAGAAAGCTGTGGTACATATACAGCTGTGAGTCCTCTGTTAATGGAGCTGACCCAAGCCTTGCCAGTGTCAAGAGACTTCAGGTGCTTTGTCAATGACTGCCCATCCCCCTAAGGACTGAATGTGGCTCTCTGGTGCATTCTTATCTTTATGATGTAGGAGCCTGCAAGAAATGTGAAACAGTCTCCCTCAACTATGCTACCATGTTTGCCAGGTTTTGAGTCCTGAGTTTTAAATGTTTTATTTCAGGAGGATAGCAAATCTCACATTGTAGAGCCAAATGTAGAAGTTGCCAGGCACTGGGACCATGGCCTCCATCCAGAATTTTTTGTTTTTTTTTTTAAGTACTGCCTGTGAAAAATCACAGCGGTTTAATCCAGGGAGGAGAGAGGCTTTGGAAAGTTTCCCAAAAGGTGATAGAATGCTGCAACCCAGGTCTATGAGTGGATCTCTGGTTAAGGGGTAAGAAGGAATCTGCAGCTAAGAGACAGAGAAGGCAGTGGCAACCCACTCCAGTACTCTTGCCTGGAAAATCCCATGGATGGAGGAGCCTGGTGGGCTGCAGTCCGTGGGGTTGCAGAGTCGGACACGACTGAGGGACTTCCCTTTCATTTTTCACTTTCATGCATTGGAAAAAGAAATGACAGCCCACTCCAGTGTTCTTGCCTGGAGAATCCCAGGGACGGGGGAGCCTGGTGGGTTGCCGTCTATTGGGTCGCACAGAGTCGGACACGACTGAAGCAGCAGCAGCTAAGAGAAGCCAGATATTAGCCAGACAAACAATGAACTGGTTTGTTTATAGGCCCCATCATGGCATGATATCAATGTTAAGGTCAAGTGTGCCAGTAGAACTCCTTGATTTTTGGTTTCTTTTTTGAGTTTTTTATTTTTTTGGTTTTGATTTTTGAGTTTTTAAGGTACAAGTATGATCATGAGTCTGAGTGAATGTGTGTGTACATTTCACCAGCAAGTGCCAAAGAAGTGCCATGGCTAACATTTCAGGTTTCTAGGTCTTTACCAAGAAATATTAAATCTACATCTTTGGGAATTAGGTTCCAAGGCTCTGGGTATTTAACAGTCTTACAAGATGTCACAGTAAAATTTGACACGCATCACTCTAGGATGAAGAGAGCAAGGTTGTAAGCTCAGAGGGTGTTTGCATTGGAAAGTCCAAGACGTGGGAAGCAGAATGGCTGAGTCATGTGGACAGCAGATTCCCTTTCTAGGTTGTTTATTTTTGTATTGCATATATTGTTTTTGTTTGCTGAGCATTATAATATTTTGACATACTAGAAGCCCGTTTTGTCTGGGGAGACACTGCCCCTCCTGGGGTTAGACAATTCTTAGAGATAACAAAGGGTTGAGTTGGAGCATGTATTTGACGTGCAAACTAACCAAGCCTCACCTTCTGTCTGTGGTCCATCCACTCAGGAGAGAATAGTCCTTCATCTTAATCAGTCCAGGGCCAGATACCAGGCAACTAGAGATGACTTCTACAGCTCAAAGCTTGCTGAAATTATTCAAATTAGCCACTTTTAAACTCTTCACTCTGACCTGTTGTGTCTTTCCCTCAAAAACCTCAGTAAATACCATGACCTAAAATGTCCCCCTGAGTCCTGCCTTCTAACACCTCTGGATCACCCTTGTGCTTTCCCAGTGACCCTATATAGCAGACATGTCATGCTTCTTGACTCCAGGAATTGTGAGTGTAATAGCTTCATTTCTTTCTTGAGCCTCTCCTGTGTCTTCTCTTGTGATTGAACCTAACTGACCATTGCATAAAAGAATACAAAACAACTTTTAAGGAAGTAAACCTTTTCTTCTGTTTTTTCAAACTTGATTTATATAGGAAGATGATCAGATGTAGATAATAGAGCTTAACTACTGAGGGGAGATTTCAGGCTCAGTGTGGCTGGTTTCTGATGTCATGAGAGTCAGAATTCTGTTCCTTCTGCATCTTCCCTGGGAAGGTGCAACTACTTCTCCACTGGTGTGCAGGTTAGGCCACCTCACTTTCAGGTCCAGTTTTATGCTGCCAAAAAAGTCAAGGAGTCCTACTGGCACACTTGACCTTAACATCGATATCATGCCATAATGGGGCCCATAAACCAATCAGTTCATTGTTTGTCTGGCTAATATCTGGTTTCTCTTAGCTGCAGATTCCTTCTTATCCCTTAAGCAGAGATCCACTCATGGACCTTGGTTGCAGAATCTCTTGCTGGTAGATATCCAAATGTTATCCTACATTCATAAAGGCATCAGATAAAGCGCTAATTAAACCACTAGGCTACTTATAAGCCATGCATTCCTGGGCAAGCCCCTCCAAACTTCATATCTAAAGGAGAGATTGTATAATATCATGGTGAAAAGTGTAAAAATGGATGCATACAGTGTTTATCATAAAGACTGACTCATAAAGGTGTTCAGTAATTGTCAACTATTATTTTCATTGTGGTCCTTGTTATGCATTGGCCTGAGGTAGCCTAGGTGCAAGAGGGGAAGAGAAGCAGAAATATTTCCATCTGATTCCAACACCCATGCTTTTCATGCTTCCTCTAACAGAGAGGAGAAATGTGGCCACCCTTCCATTTCAAACCAACTTCAATTGTGGTGGATTCCTGTTTGTGAGGCAGGGACATCAAGAGAATGGAGGCCTTGTTGGTGTGTTTGTGGATTGCTAACTGCACAATGTGGCAGGAAGCATTGCCTATAGATGCTGTGGTTTAACAGGAATTTCACATTCCCAGCTTTAAATAACTACCATCATTTTAGTTTTCCTTGTTTACTTTAGCTAATGTTAAATATTTTGTCAAGTAAAGTGCTAGTGGTTATCATTAACTCACGTCATTCATCTTCTTTATAGGAGACAAAAAAGGCAGTTCTATTAAAATGCCTCTAACTAAAAAGCTCTTCAAGTTGATATTCCCTGAGACAGAAATGGTTGAAATCTGTCAAAGAAACATGTAATGAAAGAAAAAAAAAAAACAAACATGAATGTGTTTATTACACTCCAATCCTAGGAGAACTATTGAAACTAGCTCTAAATTGAGCAATGATTTTGCAGTGCTTTGAAAATTCTTCTGGGGGAAAATCTACAGAAATGTCTCTCAATAAAAAATAAGGGTGGACATTTTTTCAAAATTCCATATTAAACAGCTTATTAATGTTTCATTTTTTTCAAAGCAATTTAATCTATTCAAGATGCCTCATGATGCAGAAATGTCTTTTAGTAAAGAATGAAGGTTAACATCTAGCAACTGATGACTAGTCCCCCAAATTATCAGAGGATAAAACAATAATCATCATTCTTTTCCTGCAAAAACCATTTGGAGGAAAAAGATAATGTGCTTAATGCCTCTAACATTTCAAATAGATGCTAGTTTATAGTTTATTGCTTCCACCTAAAAAATGCATGCAATGAGATGCAGAAGGATTTGAATTAGTCTTCTGATATTAAAGACTTTGGTGTTGGTGGATGGAGGAAAAGATGGCCAAGGTCCGAGATGGACCCACAGTGCTCTCTATTTTTGTGCATGACCTCCCCCATTACCACTAGAAAACAAGAGCCTGCCATTTTGGTAGAAACTTTGTCAAAGTGTGCCGAGCCAGGATGCCTCAATAGATGAAATATCATGCAGACCTAGAGCATGGGAAGCTCACTTCTTCCTGAGCTAAGTCAATGAAACAATTTTCCATATTTACCTTCTTTCTGAGAGATCCTGGTCCAGCTTTAGCCTTAAGCTGCCCCTGTGAACCTGTGTCTCAGGTGTGGGGCTTTCTTAATTTTTCCACCTCCTCTCCACCTCCACCCCTCAGACTCTTCCCTTGCTGTGTAGCAGGTCTTAGACTAGAGAAATCCCCCAGAATTTATATCACTGGACCTGGACTCTGTGACCAAGAGAGTTTCTTTCTTCTATTATGGGCCGATTGATGCCCATTGCTTCCACCCTCTGCAAAAGCGATTAATCTTTTTCTGGAGTTGCAGAGTGTGGGAGGGTGGCTAGGCACTTCTGTCCCTCTAACGCTGGTTCAAGGCTTTGTTAGTAAGAAGGAAGGATTTGGGGAGTAGGCAGGGCTCTTTCCAGTCCTAGGGCATCAATTTTCAGCAACCAAAGCACAAACAGGAGTGTCTCTTTGTTTCTGGTATTTTTTTTAGCAGCTTTATTAAGTAAACTGCTCATATTTTGAGTGTACAGTTTTATATATCTGACATGCATACACCTCTGTCAAACCATCATCACAATCACACCCACCACCTCTAATACCCTTTGTAATATTTCTCTCCATTCCTCCTTGCCCTGCCCTTTTTAAGGCAACCCAAGATTTGCAGTCTGTCCGTATAGATTAGTTTGCATTTTCTAGAGTTTTTATACACAAGAAATCATACATTATGTACCCTTTAGGGGAGGTGAGTTCTGGCTCTTGGCACAATTATTTTGAGACTAGTATGTAGTGTGTGTTTCAATACTTCACTCGTTTTTATTGCTGAGTATTATATGATTCTGTGGACGTGCTGCAATTTGTACGTTCACTCATCTATTGAGCGTTTGGATTGTTTCTGGTTTGGGGCCATTACAGTAAAGCTTCTGTGAGTGTCTGTGTGCTTGACAACATGCTTGCTTTTCCTTTTGGTTATGCTTAAGAGTGAAATGACTCAGTCATATAATAAGAATAAGTCGACATTCTAAAAAATTCCTATAAATCAAATATACTTCAACAGAAAATAGTGTCACTATTCAAAGAACGTTTTAAATACTTCCCAAATATTTTCCAAAGAGGTTGTAGCAATTGTCATTTCCACAAGTAGTGTAGTGTAAAAGAGTTCTGTTTCCCCATTTCATCACCACCACTTGGTGTGGAGACAATCTCTGTGACCTGGGGTTAAACAAAGACTTCTTGGCTACAATATCAAAAGTACAATTAATAAAATAAATTACTGATGAATTGGATTGCATAAAATCAAAACTTATCTTCACAAACACTGGTAAGAGAATGCAAAGTCATAGACTGAAAAAAAAAAAACTCAGAAAGCACATATTTGATATGATCCTGTAGACAGAATACTGTGTAGATATAAGTGTGTGCGTCACTCCAGTTGTGTCTGACTCTTGCAAGCCCATGGACTATGACTGGCCAGACTCCTCTATCCGTGGGATTCTTCAGGTAAGAATACTCGAGTGGGTTGCCATGCCCTCCTCCAGATCTTCCCAACCCAGGAACTGAACTTGTGTCTCTTATGTCTCCTGCATTAGCAGCTGGGTTCTTTACCACTAGCACTACCTGGGAAGCCCCTGTAGATAGATTTAGATAATATATATGTATGTATGTGAATATGGGGTTACCCAGGTGGTTCAGTGGTAAAGAATCCACCTGATAATGCAGGAGACCCGGATGCGATCCGTGGGACCCAGAAAGATTCCCTGGAGAAGGAAATAGCAACTCACTCCAGTATTCTTGCCTGGGAAATCCCTTGGACAAAGGAGCCTGGTGGGCTATGGTGCATGGGGTCACAAAAAGATTCAGACACAGCTTAGCGATTAAACCACAAATGTTTGCATATATATATATATATATATATATATATATCCCCTCTCAAAACTCAATAATTAGAAATAAAAGAATCAATTAAAAGAATTGAATATTCTTCAAGAAGATTTGAACTGATGCTTTGTCAAAGAAAGTGTATGCATGGGAAGTAATTACAAATTATGCAAATTAAAACCACAATGGGATACCACCACACACCTATGAGGATGGCTGAAACTAAAGTAACCGAATTGTTTTACTTGCTTTTAACTTTTCAACTTCGTAGATTAACCTAAGGTTGTAAGAAGTGATACAGAGAAATCCCCTATACCATTCCCCAAGGTCCCCCTATAGTTACTCCTTGCAAATGGACAGTACAATATCACAACCAGATATCCATGGAGATTTCACCAGTGTAGCATGTGCTCATTCGTGTGTGTATTTCATTCTCTGCCATTGCATCACACACACGTGGGTTCCTGTGTCCACCACCAAAGTCAAGAGACAAAAATCCATCATGAGGATCCCTGGTGCTCTTCTTTTACGGCCAGGCCCACTTCCCTCCCTGCCTCCCTCGCTCACTCTCCTGCCTGTGGTATTTTATCATTTGTGTGTGATTTTTTTCAAGTTCTTGTTATCTTTCCATGATTACCCTGCCTCTACTCTGGTCCCCAGAACCTTGTGGTTCAAGTTATTGGCAGCAATAAAGGTGCTAACAGAGTCATGTAGACAGTGTTTGAGAATTTTTCTGTTTGTGAAATTGGCAGTGAAACTTGAAGAATGCATGGGGAGTAAAATCAAACTTGACAACTTTGCTATTAATAAGCAGCTTTTTCCAAATGTACGAGTCAAAAGATTATGCAAAACTGAACATTTAAAGCAGTGTCCTATTAAGTGTGCTTAATTTAATGAGCTAGAATCATTTACTATATTTAAATCACACATGAAACCTGGAGGAACATCACCTCCATAGAGATTACTTCCCTAGGACCATTGCTTTAGTGTCACCTCTCCTGATGGGTATTGCCTGCATGCCCTTTTCCTTCCACCCCAGATTTCCTCTTCTATTGTTACATACTCTCCTCATGTCATTTATTCCAATATAATTTACTGCTTCCTTTTCTGCTGCTTCTATATCGAGCAATGAGGTCCTTTTCTAATTAAACCTTATCTTTTCTTTAAAAGTCTTTACAGAAACCCTGAAAGAGGCCTTTTCTCTTCATCCTACATACTTCTGATTTACAAAAAATAAAATAAAATAACACATTGTCTTGGCACCTTCATTTATATCCCTCAGGATACGGGATAATGCTTTCCTTAGATGCTGATAGGAATCGTTTTATTATCCTTTGATTTCTGAAGCCTGTGTCTTCATAAATCCCAGCTGAAGGTTTCAGTTAAGAAAACTAGGTCACACCATATTACCTACAATGTATTGCGCGTTGGAGCACAGTCTCACCCACACTTACAACTTAAATGTGAATGTATCTGTTTCCTAAGGAAAAAATAAATCAGTGATATGCTTTCCTCTTGGCTTAGAATCAGCAGCAGCTCAACACCGACTTTAATATTTATTTACAGACTTTAAAATAACAATGTTATCCTTACACGGAGAAAATAAGGGCTGACTTTCACATTTACCTAGCCCAGCAAACTACACAATATGAATTAATTTTCAAAGCAAATCTGAATTTCTAAAAATGAAATGAAGTAACTAGTAGTGACAATTTTTTGAAAGACACCTACACCACTTCCTCGGTTCTCTCATCTGAAAGAGAACAAACTTCCTGGTTGCACTGATAGATTGACTTTAAAGATGAAATGAAAACAAAACAATAGGGAGATGAAAGCATCTAAAAATTGTCTGCAGCGGAGGATATATTATACAAAACTATATTTTTTTTTTCTTTCCATACTCTTCATGGGGTTCTCAATGCAATGATACTGAAGTGGTTTGCCATTCCCTTCTGTGGTGCTAGAGAAGACTCTTGAGAGTCCCTTGGACTGCAAGAAGATCAAACCAGTCAATCCTAAAGAAAATCAGTCGTGAATATTCATTGGAGGACTGATACTGAAGCTGAAACTCCAATACTTTGGCCACCTGATGCAAAGAACTGACTCTTTGGGAAAGACCCTGATGCTGGGAGAGATTGAAGGCAATAGGAGAAGGGGATAACAGAGGATGAGATGGTTGGATGGCATCACCGACTTGATGGACATGAGTTTGAGCAAACTCCAGGAGTTAGTGATGGACAGGGAAGCTTGGTATGCTGCAGTCCATGGGGTTGCAAAGAGTCAGACAGGACTGAGCAACTGAACTGACTTACTAACTGATACTATATATAGGCTTCCCTGGTGACCCAGTGGTAAAAACTCTGCCTGCAATATAGGAGTCTCAGGAAACACAGGTTCAGTCCCTGGGGTGGGACGATCCCTTGGAGAAGGAAATGATAATTCACTTCAATATTCTTGCCCGGTAAATCTCATGGACGGAGGAGACTGGCAGGCTACAGTCCATGGGGTCAAAATAAAAGTGAGATGTGACTTGGTGACTAAACAGCAAAATCAAAATACTTGTATATATAATTGGATGTGTACATATATTATATAACGTATATACTCAATGGTAAGTTTCAGAGACATAGATACAGATACTGACATAGATATCTCTATAGAAAAGTACATATAGATATAGTAACAGATTCAATTTAAGGAACTGATTCATGCAATTGTGGAGTTTAAAATCTGAAGAAGGAAACCAGCAGACTCAGGAAAGAGTTGCAGTTCTAATCCAAAAACAGTCTGCTGTAGAACCAGGAACAGCTTGGTGTAAAGTCTGAAAGCTGTCTGCTGGCAGAACTCCCCCCTGCCGGGGAATGAGAAGTCTTTTGTTCTGTTCAGGCCTTCATCCGACTGGACCAGGCTACCTACACTCTGGAGGACAATCTGTTTTACTTAAAGACCACCAGTTTAAATGCAAAGCTCATCCAAACACACCCTCATAGAAGCATGCAGAAAAATATTTGACCAAACATCTGAACAGTATGACTTAGTCACTTTGACACAGAAAATTAACCATCGCTCTCATCTTTAGGTTCACCTTAATGGTTAAGTCTCCCGAAGTCACTGGCTCAATGAAACAGAGATAGAGCACTCTCACTTGCAAAGTTTTGGAAGACTATACTGGGTTCTGGGTGCCCACTGGCCACACCTCTTACCCAGTGAGCCATGTGAATCTGGTAACCATAGCAAGCTCCTGTCACCTAGGTTGCCCAGTGCCATGTTGGACTCAGGCAGACAAATATCAAGTGGACAATCCATAAATTCCCTGCAATCCAGTTACACCTCCTAGGATGTCTGCTACTATGATCTGTTTATCCTCACAGAAAACTTGACACCAAATGTGCATCTTGTTTCGTTTTTCCCACACCAAGCAATTCTCTAACACCACATGGGGTGTCCTACAATTTGATTTAACTCTGACATCTTCAGACTGGAGTCAGTCATATCCCACAAGGTAGGGGCTTTGTCCCGCAAAACTGTCCCTTCTTCAGATACCAATGGCAAATGCCCAGACTCCTGGATTTCTGACTGACAAGCTATAAATTAGGAGGGTGTTGAGCAACCCCCTCATCAGTTCAGTTCAGTTCAGTCACTCAGTCGTATCAGACTCTGCATCCCCATGAATCACAGCACGCCAGGCCTCCCTGTCCATCACCAACTCCTAGAGTTTAATCAGATTCACGTTCATCGAGTCAGTGATGCCATCCAGCCATCTCATTCTCTGTCTTCCCCTTCTCCTCCTGCCCCCAAATCCCTCCCAGCATCAAAGTCTTTTCCAATGAGTCAACTCTTCACATGAGGTGGCCAAAGTACTGGAGTTTCAGCTTTAGCGTCATTTCTTCTAAAGAAATCCCAAGGCTGATCTCCTTCAGAATGGACTGGTTGGATCTCCTTGCAGTCCAAGGGACTCTCAAGAGTCTTCTCCAACACCACAGTTCAAACGCATCAATTTTTTGGTGCTCAGCTTTCTTCACAGCTCCACTCTCACATCCATACATGACCACAGGAAAAACCATAGCCTTGACTAGACGGACCTTAGTCGGCAAAGTAATGTCTCTGCTTTTGAATATGCTATCTAGGTTGGTCATAACTTTTCTTCCAAGGAGTAAGTGTCTTTTAATTTCATGGCTGCAGTCACCATCTGCAGTGACTTTGGAGTCCTCCAAAATAAAGTCTGACACTGTTTCCACTGTTTCCCCATCTATTTCCCATGAAGTGATGGGACCAGATGCCATGACCTTCGTTTTCTGAATGTTGAGCTTTAAGCCAACTTTTTCACTCTCCTCTTTCACTTTCATCAAGAGGCTTTTTAGTTCCTCTTCACTTTCTGCCATAAGGGTGGTGTCACCTGCATATCTGAGGTTATTGGTATTTCTCTCAGCAATCTTGATTCCAGCCTGTGTTTCTCCCAGTCCAGCATTTCTCATGATGTACTCTGCATATAAGTTAAATAAGCAGGGTGACAATATACAGCCTTGACGTACTCCTTTTCCTATTT
>NW_024070211.1:19090714-19091243 GCF_014754425.2 Oryx dammah
TCCAGCCATCTCATTCTCTGTCTTCCCCTTCTCCTCCTGCCCCCAAATCCCTCCCAGCATCAAAGTCTTTTCCAATGAGTCAACTCTTCACATGAGGTGGCCAAAGTACTGGAGTTTCAGCTTTAGCGTCATTTCTTCTAAAGAAATCCCAAGGCTGATCTCCTTCAGAATGGACTGGTTGGATCTCCTTGCAGTCCAAGGGACTCTCAAGAGTCTTCTCCAACACCACAGTTCAAACGCATCAATTTTTTGGTGCTCAGCTTTCTTCACAGCTCCACTCTCACATCCATACATGACCACAGGAAAAACCATAGCCTTGACTAGACGGACCTTAGTCGGCAAAGTAATGTCTCTGCTTTTGAATATGCTATCTAGGTTGGTCATAACTTTTCTTCCAAGGAGTAAGTGTCTTTTAATTTCATGGCTGCAGTCACCATCTGCAGTGACTTTGGAGTCCTCCAAAATAAAGTCTGACACTGTTTCCACTGTTTCCCCATCTATTTCCCATGAAGTGATGGGACCAGATGCC
>NW_024070211.1:19091343-19128399 GCF_014754425.2 Oryx dammah
AGAGGCTTTTTAGTTCCTCTTCACTTTCTGCCATAAGGGTGGTGTCACCTGCATATCTGAGGTTATTGGTATTTCTCTCAGCAATCTTGATTCCAGCCTGTGTTTCTCCCAGTCCAGCATTTCTCATGATGTACTCTGCATATAAGTTAAATAAGCAGGGTGACAATATACAGCCTTGACGTACTCCTTTTCCTATTTGGAACCAGTCTGTTGTTCCATGTCCAGTTCTAACTGTTGCTTCCTGACCTGCATACAGATTTCTCAAGAGGCAGGTCAGGTGGTCTGGTTTTCCATCTCTTTCAGAATTTTCCACAGTTTATTGTGATCTACACAGTCAAAGGCTTTGGCATAGTCAATAAAGCAGAAATAGATGTTTTTCTGGAACTCTCTTGCTTTTTCCATGATCCAGCGGGTGTTGGCAGTTTGATCTCTGGTTCCTCTGCCTTTTCTAAAACCAGCTTGAGCGTCAGGAAGTTCACGGTTCACGTATTGCTGAAGCCTGGCTTGGAAAATTCTGAGCATTACTTCACTAGCATGTGAGATGCGTGCAATTGTGCGGTAGTTTGAGCATTCTTTGGCATTGCCTTTCTTTGGGATTGGAATGAAAACTGACCTTTTCCAGTCCTGTGGCCACTGCTGAGTTTTCCAAATTTGCTGGCATATTGAGTACAGCACTTTCACAGCGTCATCTTTCAGGATTTGAAATAGCTCAACTGGAATTCCATCACCTCCACTAGCTTTGTTCTTAGTGATGCTTTCTAAGGCCCACTTGACTTCACATTCCAGGATGTCTGGCTCTAGATGAGTGATCACACCATCGTGATTATTTGGGTCATGAAGATCTTTTCTGTACAGTTCTTCCATGTATTCTTGCCACCTCTTCTTAATATCTTCTGCTTCTGTTAGGTCCATACCATTTCTGTCCTTTATCGAGCCCATCTTTGCATGAAATGTTCCCTTGGTATCTCTAATTTTCTTGAAGAGATCTCTAGTCTTTCCTATTCTGTTGTTTTCCTCTATTTCTTTGCATTGATCACTGAAGAAGGCTTTCTTATCTCTTCTTGCTATTCTTTGGAACTCTCACGTACTAGAACAGCTCACAGAATACTGAAAACCATTTAACTTTCTTCTACTGGCCTATTATAATGTAGCAGTCCTCAAACTTTTTGGCCCCAGGGACCAGTTTCATGGACGACAATTTTTTCATGGACTGGGGAGATGGGGATGATTTGGGGATGATTCATGCACAGTAGGGTTCATGCTCTTATGAGAATGTACTGCTACCTCTGATCTGACAGGAGGTGAAGCTAATGTGAGCCATGAGTTGCTAAGTCGCTTCAGTCGTGTCCAACTTTGTGTGACTCCACAGACAGCAGCCCACCAGGCTCCCCCGTCCCTGGGATCCTCGAAGCAAGAACACTAGAGTGGGTTGCCATTTCCCACTAGAGTGCGTTGCATGAAAGTGAAAAGTGAAAGTGAAGTCGCTCAGTCATGTCGGACTTAGCCACCCCATGGACTGCAGCCTACTAGGCTCCTCCATCCATATGATTTTCCAGGCAAGAGTACTGGAGTGGGTTGCCATTGCCTTCTCCAAATTGAGTGATGAGAAGTGACTGTAAATACTGTTAATACAGATGAAGCTTTGCTCACTTGCTGATGTTCACCTCCTGCCATAGGGCCTGGCTCCTAACAGGCCACAGACAGATACCAGTCCATGACCAGAGGTTGGGGACCCCAGTTATAAAGGATATAACTTAGAAGCAGCCTAATGTAAGAGGAAAAAGTCTGTGGAAAGGGGCAGGGAGCTTCCATTCCCTCTCATTTTTACAGTGCTATATGTGCCAGAAATTGTTTTTGCTTTAAGTTCCTGAAGTAGATGGAATGGCTTGTTCACCATCATGTACCTCTTGCCATTCCTCCCTGTGGTCTTCTCAGGTAAAGAATCTCTCAGTGGTAAAGAACCTGCCTGATAACAGAAGATGCAGGAGACTGGGGTTTGATCCCTGGGTTGGGAAGATCCCCTAGAGGAGGATATGGCAACCCACTCCAGTATTCTTGTATTCCAGTATTCTTGCCTGGAAAACCTTGTGGACAGAGGAGCCTGGTGGGCTACAGTCCATGGGGTTGCAAAGAGTTGGATATGACTAAGGGACTGAGCACACAGCACAAAAACATGCTGCCCTGTAGGCAGAGTACACGTCACTACTCCCTTGATGAGAATCTTCAATTTTAGATTTTCTTTGGGCAATCTAATTGGAGTGGGCATTAATATTCCTTGCCTACGCAGAAGTTTCTAATGCATTCGTGTGGGTTGTCTCTGTTCCTCTGGGGCTTCTGCCCTCCTCATGAGAACATCAAGACCCAGAAGTGTTCCTATTTCATTGTGGATCTGGAATAAAAAGATGTGTGGGGCTGAGTCAGGTCTAACTGAGTCAAAGAGATCCTGCTAAGGCTCAACCAGCCCACAGCCTTCATATAATTGAGCAGGAAGTCAGTGTTTGTTTTATAAACCACTAAGATTTGGGGGCTCTTTGTCACTACAGAAAAAGTTGAGTAATACAGTGTTAAACCAAGTTAGTCAATTAAGCTTATAACAACTCTCTGATGTTTCTATGTAGTTTCTACTATTAACAACTCTCTGATGTTTCCATGTAGTTTCTACTATTATTACTCATGTTTTAAAATGAGACAATAGCAAACAGAAAAGCCAGATAACCCGGAAGTTTATTGGTCTATTGAGGTGTCGAGCTGAGAACTGAACTCAGTCTGGCTGACTCCAAAATAGCATCTCACTGATTAAACATGAATAGGAATAGGCAATGTGACATTTCAATTTTAGCTGAAGAACTATATTTTGATAGATGTTTTTATATGTTAAAAGCAAAATGACTATATATCCCATTTTTCCATGCACAGTACTGGTTCATACCTGTTGTCCCGACAAAATTGTTAACAGCTTCTCCTCTCATTTTCAATATGTCCTAGTTTGGTACGTTAAATATCTGCCCTATTTAAGACCCAATCTCATCCATGATAACCTTTTTTTTTTTTTTTTCAAATCTCCTTCCACTTCATCTCTGGTTTTTACCAACCAATAGAATAATCCACATGGATGACAAATGACTGAAAAACTTAGGAGATGCTGTCTTTTATATAATCTATCTACCAATGTTACTGATGCTCCTCATCAAACGTTCTTCTTGGTGATCCACTGAGCAACTGTCTCTTTAAATAAACTCTAAAATTCTTATTATATGTGGAACTTTAATAAACACAGAATAAAAAAGCCCAAAGATGGGTCTGCTTTGTCATCCTAGTTACAAAGATCACTTGTGTTCTCCTCCCTTGAGATCAAGATTAGTTAAAGATGCAGAAAACAAATTAGCAAAATTTAAGGAAAAATGCCTGGGCAAATGTTCTAAGTAAAAGAAAATGCAGGTGATCATAACCCTATTAGATAAATTGGATCTTTTTAAAAACCTTTTATTGTATATTGGGTGCTGCCCTGGTGGATCAGACAGTAAATGATCCTCCTGTGATCCCTGGGTAGGGAAGATTCCCTGGAGAAGAGAATGACAACCGACTCCAGTTTTCTTGCTTGGAGAATCCCATTGACAGAGGAGCCTGGTGGGCTACGGTTCATGGGGTCTCAAGAGAGTTGGTCATGACTGAGTGACTAAGCAACAACATTTTATATTGGAGTATAGCTGGTTAACAAACAATGTTGTGGTAGTTTCAGATGAACAGTGAAGGCACTCAGCCATACATATACATGTATCCATTCTCTCCCACACTCCCCTTCCATCCAGACTGCCACATAACATTAAGCAGAGTTCCATGTGCTAAACAGAAGGTCCTGTTGGTTATCCATTTAAAATATAACAGTGTGTACAAGGCAAACTGAAATGTTAACAGAACCAAACTCCTGCAGAATGAGGAGCTAAGCCCTGTTCCTTCAGTACTGCTCCCTCCTACATGGACTTAACTCCAATTTATCCCCGTTTTAAGGAGAATTCTACATTTGCACTAGAACTTCTATGATAACTTCTAAAACTCCTCTAAGACACATTCTCTAACTTAAGGGAATCACCCAAATTTTAATTTTAAAACCCAAAATGTTTCATTTTTGCATTGTGTATGATTGCACAACACCTCCATTTCATATGGCACCATTTATAAAAGGCAATTAGAATGCCATCTTTAGGCTATTATAATTTGAACATTTGTTGTGTCAGAAAATTTCATATTAATTTTTTTCAGCAATGCAAATTTTTAAAAAAATACTACTTTCTGCCTTGCTTACTTATATTTGTCATGCACAACAAGTATAGTTATAACTGTTTGTCAGCCACTGACAAAATGCATGGAGACTATATTTATTGCTCTTGGCTGCTGGTAAATTTTCTGTTTTTGTTTGTCTGCAAGTTCTCTTATTTGTCCATTTTTATAAGAAGAAATATTTTACTAAGTAAAAAATTATAGGCCCTGGAATTTTTTTCATCATTCTAAAGACATTATTTTATTGTAGCTCTTTAGTCAGCCGACAGTTCCACTGCCATTCCTTGGAAAGTAATACAGGTTTTTCTTCTAGTTACTTTAAAAATTTTGGTTTTATCTTTGATTTTCTGCAATTTCACTAAAATGGGTAAGCATTTTTCTTTTTCCTGCTTGAAATTTTCTAGGTTCTTGGCACTGTGAATTCTTCAATAGATCTGAAAAGTCCTCACCCATTATCTATTTCATTATTGACTCTATCTCATTCTTTTCCTCTTTCTTTATGGATTTCTCATTTAAAATAGTAAAATGTTTTAATCTATCTTTTAACTTCAACTTCTCTTTGTACTTTCATTTTGATTCTTTATTCTGTACTCTAATTTCTTCTGTACTCTAATTTCCTTAACTTTCTCATCAGCGGTGTCCAATTTTCTATTAATTGCATGCATGGAGTGTTTTTTTTTGAGTATTCATTATATGAGAATATTTAAATATATACAAAATAATAAGAATCATAAAATAAATTTGATATGCTTCTCATTCAATAGTTATCAAACATGGGCATTGTTGTTTTAAGTGTACTTCTCCACCCCTTTTATTATGCAGTGGCTTTTAAATTTCATCTATTTTTTATTCATAGTCAGTTTGTTTCCTTTTCAAATTTTCCCTGTGATATTTTATATTTTTATGTTTTCTACTAATATTTTCGTGTCCTGTTCTCTTTACTAGTTTGCTTCTTTGTTTTCTCATTGATAAGGTATCATGGTAATTTTTTACTGCTTATTTGATGTTTTTAAGATTTTAAAACATATTTTATTCTTTATATTTAGTTCTTTTCAACAGGAGGCTTGGTCCAGACTGCCTTCTTATTCACCACAGTTGAATTCAGAAGAGGGAGAGATTATTTTTTAGTATTTACACAGAGGTTAAAAAATTCTAATGCAAAAGAACCTTGTCATTTTTGTTTTCTTTTATGTTTCACTCACTCTCACTCTCGAAAAAAGAATGTATAAAGACTTTATGTTTAAAATACCATGAGATAACATATTCCAAGGGACTGCATTGTCCAATAATTATTTGGAAATTTTTTATATAGAAGTAAAATGGGCTTCCTGGTGGCTCAGACCATAAAGAATTTGCCTGCAATGCAGAAGAAGCAGGAGATGAGGGTTCAATCCCTGGATCTGGAAAATCCCCTCAAGATGGGAATGGCAACCCACTCCAGTATTCATGCTTGGAGAATCCCATGGACCAAGGAATCTGGTGGGCTACAGTCCATGGGGTCACAAAGAGTCGGACATGACCTTGTACACCACCATGTAATGTACTATGCACCATCATTTCTGTTGACAGTTAAAAGACAGTTCTAAGTGTACCATTTATCATTTTGGGTTGGAAGTGTCATTAATCTTGTATCTGAGGTCTTGGTTTTATTATCTTAATTTTATTTCTGATTTTCTCAGACAGAGAGAAGGTCTAAAACAGCCATTTTGCCCCTATGGTCCAAGTCATGTTCTTAACTTCCTCTTATCATTATGATGAGCTTTTATTTAAATATATGTGTATATATTTTCACTGAAACAAATACAAATTTTCCAAAGGCAGTACATTTTTTGTTATACCCTATAAAAATATATAAACATTTTACTGTCTGTCTGATTGGTGAAAACAAAATCCATTTTTTCCTTCTGATATTGTTTGAATTTAAGCTTCTCATCTAATAAACATCCACAAAGCAATTAGTTCTGACAAGGTAGAAAATTTCCCTACTCAGATTGCTTCCATTTGCATGATATATTTATTCACTTCATAAACTGTTTTAAATTGAGGCTGTATTATTATTCAAATGATCTATTCTTAATTTTTTGAATCGCAATCATTTTGTTTCTTTACACTCTTTAAAGTAAGTTGACACTCTGAAATCTAAACCTGTCTGTAGTCATATCACAAAATAATAACCACCCCCCAGATACATGATGGACCAACCTGACATCACATAAACCAAAAGCAACCACAAAGATCTCTTGTTTCCTCTGCAAGTGTCTTATTCTCTATCACTGCCGACAGAGCCATCACCTAATAACTACATATAATGGGAGATTTATGAATCACTGTAGCATGAAAAAGTGTTTTGGTAGCAGCAGATATGCAATTAACTGAATTTTCAGCAATATCTTGAGAGGAGAAAATAAAACAAAAACCCGAGGCAACATTTCTCTGGCAATGCTAAATATGTATGAAATTCTCCAACTTTTCTGTCTCATGCTTAAAACATATCACAGAATCTTTGAGAATCTGATCTAAGTGTCTTACTCTTGATTGTCTGTGTGTGTGTGTATGCTTGGTCACTTAATCATTTCCTGACTCTTTGTGACCCTGTAGACTGTAGCCCACCAGGCTCTTCCGTCCATGGAATTTTCCAGGCAAGAAAACTAGAGTGTGTTGCTTTGCCCTTCTTCAGTGCATCTTCCCAACCCAGGGATTGAACCCGCGTCTCTTACATCTCCTGCATTACAAGTGGATTCTTCACCACTACCTGGGAATTCTCTAGACATCTGAATGTTTATTCTCTCTGTCTGTAAAGGAAGCACTTTAATTCTCACAAATGTGTAATAAATAAGTAGTATTTAATGTTTATTTATGACATTTTGCAACTTTTCTAACAGGAGCATGGGGATTACCCAGGAACTTGTTAGAAGTGCAGATTCTCAGGCTCTGTCCTGGACCCACTTAATTGGAATCTGTACTTTTAACAAGATCTGCAGGTATGTGCTTGACCTTAATGTAATTTCTGTCAATGTTAGGGAGAATTGCTAAGATTCCATCTCCTTGTGGCAATGCAGGAAACCCAGGTTCAATCCCTGGGTCAGGAAGATCCACTGGAGAAGGAAATGGTTACCCACTCCAATATTCTTGTCTGGAGAATCCCATGGACTGAGGGGCCTGCCAGGCTGCACTCCATGGGGTTGCAAAGAGTTAGACACAACTGAGCAGCTAACAACCCAACAACAACATATCCTTTTAGAGCAGAATGAATGACTTTGGCAGTGGAGCTAAAGAGATGGGCAGAGGGTGGGCAGTTGAGGATTGATGGGAAGAACAAAGCATGGCTTGGATTGGTCAAGAGGCTCTTTACTTTGTCCAACAAGGATCCTCTGGTCTAAGAAAATGTCCTCTATAATAGCAGTGAAACATATACATTACCATATGTAAAGCAGATAACAAGTGTGAGTTTGATGTATGAAGCAGGGTACCCAAAGTCGGTGCTCTGTGAAAACAAGGAGGTATAGGGTGGGGAGGGTGATAGGAGGAGGATTCAGGATGGAGTGAGGCAGATGTGTATCTATGGCCCATTCATGCTGATGCATGGCAAAAAACTATCACAGAATTGTAAGGTAATTATCTTTTAAAATAAATAAATTAATTAATAATCCATGTAAATAAATTAATTAATTTTAAAAAGAGAGAGAATTTGGTGATCTAAATGGGAAGAAAATCCAAAAAGAGGGGATGAAAGTCAAAGTGTTAGTTGCTCAGTTGTGTCCGGCTCTTTGTGACCCCGTAGACAATAGCCCAACAGGATCTTCCGTCCATGGAGTTCTCCAAGTAAGAATACTGGAGTGGCTTGCCATTCCCTTCTCAAGGGGATCTTCCTGATCCAGGGATCAAACCCAGGTCTCCTGTAGTACAGGTGGATTCTTCACCACTGGCTACCAAGGAACCCCAATAAGAATGGATATATGATATGTATAGCCAATTCATTTTGCTGTACAGTACAAACTACCACAACATAGTAAAGCAACAATATTCCAATAAAAGTTAACTAAAAATAAAGAAAGAGAATGTGGAAGATGAGTGCTTGTTTCTATTTAGCTCCTTATCACTCTTTGCAACTTTTGGAGCACTATCAATTGCAGAAGTCTTCTTCAAGTTCCAGGGCATTTTGATCCTAACAATAAAAATGTGGTTCTTTATACACAGGTTTTACCTCTCCCTATAGGTGGGCATGGAGAAGGCAAGGGCAACCCACTCAAGTACTCTTGCCTGGAAAATCCCATGGATGGAGGAGCCTGGTAGGCTGCAGTCCATGGGGTCACTAGGAGTCAGACACGACTGAGCAACTTCACTTTCACTTTTCACTTTCATGCACTGGAGAAGGAAATGGCAACCCACTCCAGTGTTCTTGCCTGGAGCATCCCAGGGACGGGGAGCCTGGTGGGCTGCCGTCTATGGGGTCGCACTGAGTTGGACACGACTGAAGCGACTTAGCAGCAGCTGTAGCAGCAGCATAGGCGGGCATATTACCAAGGGTAGGACCCATGGTTTTTCAAGTTTCCACTAGCCCAAGGATAATATTGTGCACATAGTAGGCTGTAATGGCATCTGGTCCGATCACTTCATGGCAAATAGATGGAGAAACAATGGAAACAGTGAGAGACTTTATTTTCTTGGGCTCCAAAAACATGGCAGATGGTGACCGCAGTTGTGAAATTAAAAGATGCTTGTCTCTTGGGAAAACAGCTATAGCCAGACTAGACAGCACATTAAAAAGCAGAGACATGACTTTGCTGACAAAGGTTCATCTGGTCAAAGCTGTGGTTTTTCCAGTGGTTATTTATGGATGTGAGAGTTGGACTACAAAGAACGCTGAGCACTGAAGAATTGATGTTTCTGAACTGTGGTGTTGGAGAAGATTCTGGAGAGTCCCTTGGACTGCAAAGAGATCCAACCAGTCAATCCTAAAGGAAATCAGTCCTGAATATTCACTGGAAGGACTGATGCTGAAGCTCCAATACTTTGACCACTGATGTGAAGAAATGACTCATTGGAAAAGAATCTAATGCTCGGAAATATTGAAGGCAGGAAGAGAAGGGGATGACAGAGGATGAGATGGTTGGATGGCATCACTGAGTTGATGGATATCAGTTTGAGCAAGCTCCAGGAGTTGGTGATGGACAGGGAGACCTGGCATGCTGTAGTCCATGGGGTCCAAAGAGTTGTACATGACTGAGTGACTGAACTGAACTGAACATATGTCAAGAGGCAGAAAAGAGAAATTTAAGAATCTAGAAAACTGAAAGACAGGAAGGAAAGAAGGGAGAAAGGAAAGACCTCACATATAAGAGTACAACTGGTAAATTTGATTTAGATTAAGAACTTTACAGAAGTGTCAACATAAGTGACAAAATGTCAATAGAGAACACTTAAAGGTACTATTTATTGAGCATTTATAATCTATGTTAACACTATGCTTCTATATATAATATGCCATTTATTCTCTGCACTAATCCTAAGAGGTGGATACTAGCATGAAAAACATCTCAAGAGACAGTTAAAGACAGATCCCAAGGCACCACACCTAGACCTTTGGATGTATTCAGAAAATGCTTAACATTCACCAGCAATCTGCATTTTAGGAAACATCCAAGTTGATTCTGACTCACTATACCTTGATGACTCACCTAGAACTTCAAATATTATTTACATAATCTAAAATGATTAACATTTCTGGCAGCCACATCACAGTTTTCTCACGTTAATTTTGCTGTCAGACAGAATACAAGTTCTTTCTGCCCTAACTACTTTCAAGACAGATCTCTCTCCCTCCAGTTTCATATTTGTACAGTTCAAATTGAAAACGGCAATGAATAATCAGACAGTTATTTCTTATTGGTTTCATCTAGTTAATCTAGTCCTGTCTGTTGAAAACTTTTTGGATATTTATTCTATTACACCATGAATTTATCATGTTTTTTAAGCTTAGATTGTCCACACATTTGATAAGGGTGTCACCCATTTGTGTGACCATACAGATAGCCACAATGTCGTGATCAATTACCTAGAGCCAGACATCCTGGAATGCAAAGTCAAGTGGGCCTTAGAAAGCATCACTACGAACAAAGCTAGTGGAGGTGATGGAATTCCAGTTGAGCTATTTCAAATCCTGAATGATGATGCTGTAAAAGCACTGCACTCAACATGCCAGCAAATTTGGGAAATTCAGCGGTGGCCACAGGACTGGGAAAAGTCAGTTTTCATCCCAATCCCAAAGAAAGACAATACCAAAGAATGTTCAAACTACTGCACAATTGCACTCATCTCACACGCTAGCCAAGTAATGCTTAAAATTTTCCAAGTGAGACTTCAACAGTATGTGAACTGAGAACTTCCAGATGTTCAAGCTGGATTTTAAAAGGCAGAGGAACCAAAGATCAAATTGCCAACATCCACTGGATCACCAAAAAAGCAATAAAGTTCTAGAAAAAGCATCTGCTTTATTGACTACGCCAAAGCGTTTGACTGTGTGGATCACAACAAACTGTGGAAAATTCTTCAAGAGACGGGAATACCAGAACACCTGACCTGCCTCTTGAGAAATGTGTATGCAAATCAGGAAGCAGCAATTAGAACTGGACATAGAACAACAGACCGGTTACAAGGTGGGTTCATACCTATTTGCTGAGAATCTTCAGTTATGGCTATTCCACCAACTATGGATTCACCTATTTCAGCTTTTCTCCAGTCTTTACTTCTCTGCTGCTGAGTCACTTCAGTCGTGTCTGACTCTGTGAGACCCCATAGACGGCAGCCCACCAGGCTCCCCCGTCCCTGGGATTCTCCAGGCAAGAACGCTGGAGTGGGTTGCCATTTCCTTCTCCAGTGCATGAAAGTGAAAAGTGAAAGTGAAGTTGCTCAGTCGTGTCTGACTCTTAGCGACCCCATGGACTGCAGTCCACCAGACTCCTCCATCCATGGGATTTTCCAGGCAAGAGTACTGGAGTGGGGTGCCATTGCCTTCTCCTTACTTCTCTTACTTCCCCTTGGTGGGTTAGGAAAAATGGCACACTTTATTAAATGCCCTGACCTGCTGACCAAGTTGCAATATTTCCATTTCTTTCCCCTTTTGTATATTAATAGTGAAGGAAATTATAGAAAAGGAGGTTTGTCTGTACACATTTTTGAATACCAGTCTATGTTTAGTCACTGTCTAGTACTTAATGAAAACACACACTAGAGATGAGGTTCTTTCCTTTTTTCCTAAGTAGTCATGAAGAGTCCATTTAATAGCACTTTCTAGAATTGAATTAGACAATACAGGTAAACACAGTGCTTCCCCCCACGGGGCTTTCAATTGGTTCTCCATGTAGTTTTAGGTATTCCTAGGAATAGTGAAGAGGATCATTTTAATAGAAAAAGTAACAAAGGGAATTCTTGTGGAAACTTAGGTTATGTACTTTAGACACATTCTTTTTGCTCCAAATTAACACAGGGATCAAATTAGGAGGGACTTTGGATACCAGGCATGCAAGTCTAGTGACACTTTTTCTATTTTCTTCAACTGTTATTTAATTATTTTGGAGCTATTTATCCTTTATTATTGTTGTTTTTTCAGTCACTCAGTCACGTCTGACTCTTTGGGACTCCATGGACTGCAGATGCCAGGTTTACTTGTCCTTTACCATCTCCTTTATCTTTTATAAACTTAGCCAACATTATCTCTAACCATGAGAGTATCAGTTTCTTAAGGAAATAGGACTTGTTTTATCCTTATAAAACTCTAGTACAGTGCTTTGTTCAGTGTTAGGAAAAAAGAACAAGAATTATTTGAAGAGTAAGAAATTTTAGCAGACATCTGAGAGATTAGAAGTTCATAGAACCAAGAAAAAGTAAGAAAATTATGGGAGAGAACTGTATTGGAGATAAAGTAAATGATGGAGCTTAAAATTTTGCCTTGGGTGGACTTGGGACTCACTATAGCCTCATAGAACTTAGAACACATAAAGTCATCAAAATTGCCCAGTTTTCAGCCTTTTCACAAGCAACGAGAAGGCAATTTGATTGTAGAAGTTATCAAATGTATCTCCCAAACCAGAGTTTGATCCAAAGGTGAAATTAATTGCTTGCTTAACTATATGCCAGGTACTCTGCATGTATTATTGAAACAGAGCAGGACCCTATGATCCTTACCCTCCATGTCCTCACTGCCTTTTAGCTCTGGCAAATTTTAATCAAAGAATAATTGTAATCAGGGCTTTCCCACTGGCTTAGCAGTAAAGAATCCACCTGCAGGAGACATAAGAGATGCCAGTTTAATCTCTGGGACAAGAAGATCCCTTGGAGGAGGGCATGACAACCCACTCCAGTATTCTTGCCTGGAAAATCCCATAGAATGAGGAGCCTGCCAGGCTATATTCAAAAGGGGCAAAGGGTCAGACACAACGGAAGCAACTGAGCATGCATGCAAACAAGTATAATAAGAGAAGTGAAAAAATGAAGAAGCAAAGAAAACAAGCGGACAGGACCAAAGAGTAATAGTTTAGTCAGTAAGCAAAGTCAAGGACCTTTAGTTCCTTCTCAAAGGCTATAGGTAATATTCTGAACCATATTCTCTGAGTTGTCTTATAGAGTCTGAAACCCTCAACAGGTGCAAGAAGTTAACTGTGACTTGTCTTATAGAGTCTGAAACTCTCATCAGGTGGAAGAAATTAACTACATGATGACCAAACTGTAGCTGTGACACAAGCTGCCACAATTCCTAGAATTAGCTTCAAAAAATGAGAACAAATTGACCCTGGAGCTGAATATTAATTGTATTTAAAATAATCAAGAAGATGCTGGTCAGACCAGCGATGACAAATTTCAAGATGACAGCCAGAGCTATTTATGCTGTTTCTTCATGTAGCCCCTTCTGTCCATCTATAAATGCTCTTGCCCACTGACTGTCAGTGGGAGAGAGTCAGCCTTTGGATAGAAGTCTACCCTCCCTGTTGGCTGCTGGCATCTGAAATAAAACAAACTTTCTTTTCCACCATCCTTGCCTCTTTAATGTCTTTTAGTGGCCAGCAGCTGGGCCCCACTTTTGGTAACATTATCTCATATTTAGTGGTCAAAGATGCCATCAGGTGATTATTGTGAAAGTTACTCAGTCTTGTTAGACTCTTTGCGACCTCATGGACTATAGCCCACCAGGCTCCTCTGTCCATGGAATTCTCCAGATAAGAATACTGAAGTGGGTAGCCTTGCCCTTCTCTAGGGAATCTTCCCAACACAGGGATCAAACCCAGGTCTTTCACACTTTAGGCAGATTCTTTACCATCTGAGCCACCAGGGAAGCCAATGAGAGGAAGAAAGCACAACATGGAGAGATAATGGCCCAAAGTGAGTGGTGGAGCAAGGCAATTCCAACCCCTTGGAGTTTCCCCACACTCTCAACCTCTCAACCTGTGCTCCTCTGAACTTACTACATGATACTTAGTATGATCAATCTTTAATGCAATATCACAAGAAACTTATACTTCAGTCAGTTGTAACTGCTTATCCTTTGACTTAGCCTGCCTAGGCTGTTGTGTGTTATTTACATCGAGAGTGGAAAAGTGCATTGTCTTAGGGTGTTGGGATCATTTCACTGTTCAGAAGACCAAGTCTGCTACAGTAAAAAAAAAAAAAAAAAAAAAAAAAACACTTACAAAGAGAAAGGTTACGCCTCAAATAAAAATATAGTTGTACTGGTTAATGTAATTAATATGAAAAAATATATATGCATATGCACATATATGTATATAATTATCATTTACAGTCAACTCCAGTACTCTTGCCTGGAAAATCCCATGGACGGAGGAGCCTGGTAAGCTGCAGTCCATGGGGTCGCAAAGAGTCCAACACAACTGAGCAACTTCACTTTCACATTTCACTTTCATGCATTGGAGAAGGAAATGGCAACCCACTCCAGTGTTCTTGCCTGGAGAATCCCAGGGACGGCGGAGCCTGGTGGGCTGCCGTCTATGAGGTCGCACAGAGTTGGACATGACTGAAGCGACTTAGCAGCAGCAGCAGCAGCAGACCTTCGAAGTCATTATTCAAGTGATAGGTGCACAAAAAGATAAATACTGTAAGATAGCCTTGATGAATGTACAACAAAATTGTACACAAATAGGCATTTTTACAATTACCTCTTTCAACATTACTTTTGGTACTTTTAGTGTAATCTGTTAGAAATACATACAAGCTATTCTTAAAAAGATCCAAATATACTACAAATTAAATAAAGTTAAACTAGTTCAATTCAACAATTTGATGGTTCAATAATGAAAATTCTCTAGTATATGAACTTTGATGATAAAAACAGTTAACCAGTCAGGAGTTCATCATGGATAAACACTGTGGTGATTATTCTCCTTTTCAGAACTCTTAAAGCTCTCTTACCTTAAAGTGGACAGCTATTTCAATGATATTGCATTTGCTTCTGGAGAAGCATGCATCAACAACATAATTAACATGCCCAATTAAATATGCATTATGTACTCACTGAACATACTGTCTGAAAAATAATTTAACTCAATATGTTGTAGCAAAAATCTGAGTATATATGTTAAATACTAATAAACATATTAGTAAAGTCAACTTTGAAAAGTTGAAACCTGAATCTTTATGCCTAAACAAAAAAAAAAACAACTTTTATTTTACCAAATCAGTCATTTCACAACACATAGGGAAAGGATTTCTGTATAATTTGATGGATTTATCATACAGTTAGCCTTATGCAAGTTAAAGGCTTTTAGTTTGGATTGTCTATATCAAAGAAGTTAATTTGCTCATTACATAAATAGCATTTTACCCTGGGGAAGCATTGTAGTTTTTGACTGCTCTCAGTTGGAGGTTCATGACATTGTACAGGAGACAGGGATCAAGACTATCCCCAAGAAAAAGAAATGAAAAAAAAAGCAAAATGGCTGTCTGAGGAGGCCTTAAAAATATCTGTGAAAAGAAGAGAAGCAAAGAGCAAAGGAGAAAAGGAAAGATATAAGCATCTGAATGTAGAGTTTCAAAGAATAGCAAGAAGAGATAAGAAAGCCTTCCTCAGAGATCAGTGCAAAGAAATAGAGGAAAACAATACAATGGAAAAGACTAGAGGTTTCCTCAAGAAAATTAGAAATATCAAGGGAGCATTTCATGCAAAGATGGGCACAATAAAAGACAGAAATTGTATGGGCCTAACAGAAGCAGAAGATATTAAGAAGGGATGACAAGAATACACAAAAGAACAATACAAAAAAGAGCTTCATGACCCAGATAATCATGATGGTATGATCACTCACCTAGAGCCAGACATCCTGGAATGTGAAGTCAAGTGGGCCTTAGAAAGCATCACTATGAACAAAGCTAATGGAGATGACGGAATTCCAGTTGAGCTATTTCAAATCCTAAAAGATGATGCTGGGAAAGTGCTGCACTGAATATGTTAGCAAATTTGGAAAACTCAGCAGTGGCCATGGGACTGGAAAAAGTCAGTTTTCATTCCAATCCCAAAGAAAGGCAATACCAAAGAATGCTCAAACTACTGCTAAATTGCACTCATCTCACATGCTAGTAAAGTAATGCTCAGAATTCTCCAAGCCAGGCTTCAACAGTATCTGATCCATGAGCTTCTGGATGTTCAAGTTGAATTTAGAAAAGGCAGAGGAACCAGAGATCAAATTGCCAACATCCAAGAGAGTTCCAGAAAAACATCTATATCTGCCAAAGCCTTATTGACTATGCCAAAGCCTTAGACTGTGTGGATCACAATAAACTGTGGAAAACTCTGAAAGAGATGGGAATACCAGACCACTTGACCTGCCTCTTGAGAAATCTGTATGCAGGTCAGGAAGCAGTTAGAAGTGGACGTGGAACAACAGACTGGCTCCAAATAGGGAAAGGAGTACGTCAAGGATGTATATTGTCACCCTGCTTATTTAAATTATATGCAGAGTACATCATGAGAAATGCTGGGCTAGAAGAAGCATAAGCTGGAATCAAGATTGCTGGGAGAAATCTCAATAACCTCAGATACGCAGATGACACCACCCTTAAGGCAGAAAGTGAAGAAGAACTAAAGAGCCTCTTGAAAGTGAAAGAGAGGAGTGAAAAAGTTGTCTTAATGCTCAACATTCAGAAAACGAAGATCATGGCATCTGGTCCCATCACTTCATGGCAAATAGATGGGGAAACAGTGGAAACAGTGAGAAACTTTATTTTTGAGGGCTCCAGAATCACTGCAGATGGTGACTGCAGCCATGAAATTAAAAGACGCTTACTCCTTGGAAGGAAATTTATGGCCAACCTAGACAGCATATTAAAAAGCAGAGACGTTTCTTTGCTAACAAAGGTCCATCTAGTCAAGGCTATTTTTCTTTTTTCCAGTAGTCATGTATGGATGTGAGAGTTGGACTATAAAGAAAGCTGAGTGCCAAAGAATTGATGTTTTTGAACTGTGCTGTTGGAGAAGACTCTTGAGAGTCCCTTGGACTGCAAGGAGATCCAATCAGTCCATCCTATAGGAAATCAGTCCCAAATGTTCTTTGGAAGGACTGATGCTGAAGCTGAAACTCCAGTACTTTGGCCATCTGACACGAAGAACTGACTCATTTGAAAGGACCCTGATGCTGGGAAAGATGAAGCCAGGAGGAGAAGGGAACGGCAGAGGATGAGATGGTTGTATGGAATCACCGACTCAATGGAGATGAATTTGAGTAAACTCCTGGAGCTGGTGTTGGACAGGGAGGCTTGGCTTGTGTGGTCCAACGGGTCATGGAGAGTTGAACATGACTGAGCAACTGAACTGAACTGAAGTCCATAAATACACTAAAAATTACTGAATTGTACACTTTTTAACTGAATAAACTGTGTAGCAGGTGGAACATACTCAATTAAACTGTAAAAAAAAATAAGGTTAGTTAATGAAGACAGCTCATGAAAAAGTAGCTATATAGAACAAAATGAAGGAAGGAAGGGAGAAAAGAAAGATGGAAGGGAGGAAGATAAGAAATAAGGAAGGAATCTTCAGTGGATTTAGCTTGGGTAGATCAGATAAGTAACTGGAAAAGAAGACTACCTGGTAAGAAAATGGTAGTTTCTGGTTTAGAGATTGATTCAAAGGTGCTTATTACACTACCAAAATAAACAAATATTTTATAGGTAGCATTTTTTGATGGACAGAGTACATCATGAGAAACGCTGGACTGGAAGAAGCACAAGCTGGAAGCAAGATTGCTGGGAGAAATATCAGTAACCTCTGATATGCAGATGACACCACCCTTATGGCAGAAAGTGAAGAGGAGCTAAAAAGCCTCTTGATGAAAGTGAAGGACAGGGTGAAAAAGTTGGCTTAAAGCTCAACATTCAGAAAACGAAGATCATGGCATCCGGTCCAATCACTTCATGGTAAATAGATGGGGAAACAGTGGAAACAGTGTCAGACTTTATTTTTCTGGGCTCCAAAATCACTGCAGATGGTGATTGCAGCCATGAAATTAAGACACTTACTCCTTGGAAGCAAAGTTATGACCAACCTAGATAGCACATTCAAAAGCAGAGACATTACTTTGCCAACAAAGGTCCGTCTATTCAAGGCCCTAGTTTTTCCAGTAGTCATGTATGGATGTGAGAGTTGGACTGTGAAGAAGGCTGAGCGCCGAAGAATTGATGCTTTTGAACTGCGGTGTTGGAGAAGACTTTTGAGAGTCCCTTGGACTGCAAGGAGATCCAACCAGTCCATTCTAAAGGAGATCAGTCCTGAGTGTTCTTTGGAAATAATAATGCTAAAGCTGAAACTCCAGTACTTTTGCCACCTCATGGGAAGAGTTGACTCATTGGAAAAGATTCTGATGCTGGGAGGGATTGAGGGCAGGAGGAAAAGGGGATGACAGAGGATGAGATGGCTGGATGGCATCACTGACTCGATGGACATGAGTTTGAGTGAACTCTGGGAGTTGGTGATGGACAGGGAGGCCTGGTGTGCTGCGATTCATGGGGTCGCAAAGAATCGGACATGACTGAGAGACTGAACTGAACTGAAGTGAACTGACGATAGTGGACCACAAACCAAGGATTCTGATGAATCCAATTCTGTTAATCTGAGGTCCAAAAAATAAAATTCATGATTTGAGAAAAGAAAAGATAGGAGAAGGAGGAAAGCCCTTGAAAAGACATGAGATTATCAGTGCCAAAACTTATCAACGTTAATTTTTTTTACACTTCAGATTTCAGAACAGCCAATTAGAATAGTAACCAATTCATAACTTCAAGGTAACTCTAAAGAGTAGTTCAAATGCTGGACTCATAAACTAAATGACAAATTAATTAAATTTCTCAATATTCTCATTGGCAAAGGAAGATCATTGGACTGAATGATAAATCTGAGGCATCTAAATGCCATCTCTTCTAGAATGTTATTCTATTTTATTTTAGTATCTTGATCCCTATGACTGGTAAGCAGAGATATCATTCTGGGTGATCACGTGTCTACATGCCCACCATATGAAAATACCAACAAATACAAAAAGCAACTTTGTGCCCCATAGAGTTGATAAATATCAAATTTCCAAAAGAAAACAATTCAGCTGTAATGTGAGAATTTAGTTGTAAACATTGTTTTATTCTCTCTGGATTTTTGGTCTATCAGTAATAGCAATCTGACTAAATGATAATGACGAAAGAATACTGAAAAACATTTCAGAAGGTTTTTATAGAAAATGAAGGTTCAACGTGGACTAGAAGAATGAGATCATATTTTTTAATGATAATTACTGTTTGATATTTTTTCCATCAACATTGATTAATTGTAAGTAAAAAAGGGGAAATTAGTGGAATATTGGCCTGTATTTCAGCTAAGATTAAAATTAACAGCTGGAGTGTTGGTGAGGTAGTCATGTTCCTTGGCAGCAATCTTATTATTCATTTAGGAATGTCATTTAAAAAGTTGCTAATTGGCGACTAATGGTGTATGGGCTCATTACGATGAACATATCACTTCATATCATGATGAGTCTATGTTCCCAAGTAAAGGTACCATGTGGTCTAGTGATCATATCCAGAGATAAGTGAGTGCCTGCTTCTTAATTGGGCAGGCTTTAAGACAAAAACATATTCAAATAATTGTAGAACATTAGAGTTGGAAATAAGTTTGTCAAAATGTTTCACTGTATAAATGAGAAAATTGAGATTCAAGATGGCTAAGTAACTTCTCCTTGATCATTTAATTTGCTGTGATCTAGGTTTGCAAATATCTTTAACTCTTTATTTGTTGTATTTATTACAGAGTATATAACAGATCATTATAATTATTTGCATCAACTCTGAGTTCTTAGAAAATTTTATTTCTAAGCATTTGTTGATCAATTATCCACCCTTAAATGCTGCACTAAACAATCCCTGAAAATGCTGAAACTAAACTTGCTTTTCCCACAATATTTCCTGTCAAAGCAAGAATTGCAGCCGGGAAAATTAAACAGGAAAGAGTTTATTCAAGGCTACTGCAGTAGGAGAGTCCAGACCCTAGTCTGAGCTCAATTCTACTGAAACAAAGGATGGGAGAGTTCTTAAGAGCTGGGGAAAGAGGATTGTGGGTCTGTGTTTGTTAACTGGCTTTGTCCAGAGGAAAAGTGAACCTTTTCATGTATTTAAAAAGGCAGCTTTTTAATTTGGAGATGGTTGAGCATGAAAATTAGACTCCCATCTTTCCACCAAGACTGAGAGACAAGGACGTTATCCTCCTTGATAATTATGTTTCAAACTCCTAGTTCCTGATAAAGATGGTTCTGAGTTGTAAACCTAACAAGTGGCTTCTGAATATATTTTTATCTCAAAAGGGAAGAGAGTTTATAATTTTTCAGGTTTTTAAAGTGGGAAGATGGAGGGACATCTGTGGTTAGACCAACTGAATTCTGGGCTGGAATGAGAGAAGGGTCATGAGAATAGAGGCCGGAGGAAGCCTGTCTAAAGCTTAGTTAAGATGAGTAAAACTTTGATATCATCTTGGTCAAGCCCAAGAGTGGCTCTTCAAAGTAAGCTGATGTAATTTTTTACATGGCAATTATGTCAGAAACATCCACAATCAGCCAAAATGATTTAAAGCATGAACGAATTACACTACCCTATGAAGACTTATTTCGGAAAAAAAAAAAAAAAGGCTCTGGCAATCAACTTAGGAAAGAGTCTATGTTCTCTTCTCACACGAAGAACCAACAATTTCTATCTTGTGGTGGAAGACACATTATAACTGTGCTAATTCTTCTCTTGTCTCTAATTCTTCTAATCTATAACTTGGCACACCCTGCCTCCAGACTATTTTTCCCCTTATTTTCCACTTCAGGACCCCAAATTTATTTTCCTCACCTCAACGGAATCATTGTCTTTAAAAATAAAACTATTAGAAGAACTAGGAGTGGTCCCACCAAGGAATGGAGTGACCTCTTCTTATCCCTATTTCTGCTTCTAGTTAGAATCATGTATGTTAAGACATTCGAAACTTTGTGAAAAATCAAGTTCTATATTTCCAAAAATTTTAGAACATTTTGGCAACAAAACCTCTGCCACCATTTTTAGTCTTTCCTTTAAATTACAGTTTTCAGATAAAATGGTGATTTTCAAATTATTCTTATTGCTAGCATTTTATCATTATCCTTTAGTTTTTGCTTATGGATTTTGATAATTTATACTAGATTTAACTTTCTGTAATTTTCTGTAATATTTTGTTTAGAATTACATGAGGGATTAATCATTTTTATCAAAAATTATTAATTGAATGGACAATTTTTGAAAAAAATGAAAATGCTTTAACCAATAGAGTATTGTAATAACTAATTAAATTATTTAATAACTCTAAAACATTGTTAGATAAAATGTCATGCTTGAATTATTGTCTACCCTTGGTTCCTAATCATTTTCAAGAGAAGAAGCAGTTGTTTATTTCCCTTCAGTATTTTACCCTAGTAGGGATTTGACTTTCTGTTCCCAAGACAGTGAGTCCAGCCTGGATTTTTTTTTTTTTAATTTTTATTTTACTTTACAATTCTGTATTGGTTTTGCCATACATTGACATGAATCCACCACGGGTGTACATGCGTTCTTGACTGTTCCACTGAGCAAGGTGAAATTAATGTGAAGCCTTATCAAACAGCTATAGCACAAATATGGGAGATTGAAGGCACATAGGGTCCAACATAGGGGGAAATTTATGACCGTGATGGGAGAGGCAGAGAACATGGGGGAGAGACTGGGGGGAAGAGGAGAGGCTCAGAAGAGAGCAGCAGGGTGATTGGCTAAGTCTCATCACCCCTGGAGAACCACAACCAGAAACTGCCATCCTGATGGAAAGGCACACCTATGGAATTCCTGAGTGGAATAGTCGTACCCAAACTGTCATCTCTACACCTGTGTGCGTGGAAACTTTGGCAAGGTGATGGTGGGCTGGGTCAGTCACACAACTTAGGCACAAAGGGGTCTTGATCAAAATTACCTTGAAGCACTGGTCGCCAGGTTTGCTGCAACTTTGTTATTAGGTGACATGTAGCAGTGCCCTCCAGAAGCAGAAGAAAACCATGGGATGGGGTCAAAGAGGAAGAGAAGAATATGTTGATGGTTCCATAATTTCCTGAACTTTCCTCTTTGATTCCTTACAATCTGTAAAGAAGGGTAGTGGTCCCCAGAGCAGACCAGTGCCTGGAACTGAGGTTTTCCTAAACCAAATCTGCATGTGCTTAAATCCAGGGTTCTTCAGTAAAGTTAGCCAGTGAAGCCAAATCTGGTCTCCGTATCCCAACACTGAGTTAAATCTCGGGGGCAGTTTTGGATGAACTGGTAAAAATAGTATTATTGTTTTGCAGGCCAAGGGAGCCACAGCAGGCTAATAACCTCCAAAACTGTGTCTCCCATTGTAGATAAGGTAGTGAGAAGAGGACATGATCAGCTTGTGGACACTCTTCTGACTTCTTGGTGGTATGGCAATTGGGAGTCAGCATCATCAACCTTCTGGTCCCAATCTGTCCAGGGTCTCCTCGTGGGCAGCAAATCATCAATTTCCCCAACTTTGTGGAGGTTTCATTACTGGCAAAACAGCTCAAAGGTATTGCTATAGTCATCCCTTGAGGGGGAGCCTGGACTTCATCCCAAGGCTGCACTATTGTTTCTTTTGACTGGTCATCCCTTCCCTGGTTAGTGTCCGTTTAGATCTGCTCTTGGAACTCAGTGAAGGTTAAAAAGGCTGAATGAAGCCTATTTCCTGTAATCAAGATATTGGGGACACAGAAAGGCTTTTGTGCCCAGGAGAGCTCTGCAAAGCCCTGCTTGGTATCACTGGGAGGTCCAGCTTGTTGGACCCACAAATTAGCACAAACTCTATTTTGGTTTTTGTCTCTAGGGGGACAAAATTAAGGTCAAGAAAGACAGAGACCAAGAGACCCAGAGAAAAAAATCATACCCTGTGAAGTCATTAAATTGGGTATTTTTGAGTATATCCAAGTAATTAAATCAAACAAACAAGAGATATTTGAAGGAGTGTCCTAGCGCAGTTTTTCTCTGAAGCTGACTCTCAGATTAGCATCTGATTGAGTGCTGTTTATTTGGAAGGGCATTCTTGAAAACACCTGTCAGTCAGGAGCCAGGAAGTGAGACGGGAGGACTGGAAGCCAAGAAGTGGAGAGTCAGTGATCAGGTGTCACTGCAGATACCTCTGTGGACGTCTGGGAGGTGCTTTGAACATGCTTGAGCAATCTCTCCTAAGAGACAAGAAATTTAAGGTATATATCCATGAAATTCTCTGTATTGGTTAAGCATTGCTGATAGGAGAGTTAACTCCCTGCACTTCCTACTTGTCTTGAATAGAGGCTGAGCATTTTTCTGCTGGCCAGAGAAATCTCTCAACTGGAGTCATAAGAGTTTTCCATCAGGGGGTTGCTTAGTCACTATGTCACATCAGACTTTTTGTGACCCGTGAACTGTAGCCTGCCAGGCTTCTCTGCCCATGGAATTTTCTAGGCAAGAATACCGGGGTGGGGTACCGTTTCCTACTCCAGGGGATTTTCTGAGTCAGGGATCGAACCTGAATTTCTTGCATCTTCTGCATTGGCAGGAGGATTCTTTACCACTAGCAACACCTGGGAAACCCATTAGGAGGTTGGGATGGGGCAAAAATAGAAACTACTGATAGGGACAGAGTGAAGGGACAAAGTAAGTGATTAAATAGTTAATCCTACTAGGGGGTTATGAATATGAAAAAAATATGGGAGACCCCTATAAGTTAATGATTACTCAAAAAGCAGATTTGTTTAACCACAAAACCAAGCAGCCTTGCTCAGCAAAAACACCATGCAGTAGAAGCGTGAGACATGCCCCAGAACAATAAAAGAGTGGTGGCATGACTCCCACATCCTGCCCAGTGAGCTCGGTAAGTTAATGATCCCTAGGACGTGCCCTCTGCACACATAAAACAACAACAAGAACAACATTTGTGGATCTAGTTCGACCTTGTTAAGGACAAGATAACTACCCCCTACTCAACCTGGAGGAGAAGCTGATGATGGACACTAGATGTCTACTCAAGAAAGACAAAGAAGTTCTTTCTCCCCACACTTTTTCCTTTGTATTTATGCAACTGTAGCCCAATAAGTTCTCAGAGTGCAGCATTTTTGCCCACCCACTTGTAGACCTCACAAGCACCCTGTTCTAACTAATCACTCCTTATCTATCACTTTGTCTCTTGCTGAATTCTTTTCTGCACTGAGACTTAGAGGACTATGGTACCAGACTTCTTTGAAGCTCCCTGAAATGGCACTAAATGCTTTCACTACTGCAAACAGGAAGACAAGGCAATTAATAAAGAAATATTGAAAATAAAAAACAATGCAGACATTGTAAAAAAAAAAAAAAAGATGGACAAGAAAAGCTTTGTACCAGACCCAACTAAAGAATAAGTTAATTTAATGAATTTTAAGTTATTTGTAGGTTGTGTGTGTGCATGCTAAGTCACCTCAGTCATGTCCGACTCTTTGCAACCCCGTGGAGTGTAGCCCACCAGGCTCCTCTGTCCATGGGATTCTCCAGGCAAGAATACTGAAGTGGGTTGCCATGCCCTCCTCCAGGGGCTCCTCCTGATCCAGAGATCAAACCTGTGTCTTTTATGTCTCCTTGGAGACATAAGTGTTCTTTATCACTACCACCACCAGAGAAGCCCTCTGGGTACTCACATATTCCATGGAATAGATACTATGCAAATCAAAATATGAAGAGATAATACTAAATTTGTGCATTAAAAGGGAGAAACTTCTATTGATAGCAGGATGGAGGAAATTCCCAAAGTAAGTAAATAAATAAATAAATATGCTGAATAAAGTATTTCCAAACATTTATTTTTAATGTCAAAAAGGAGCTGACAAGTTAACAAGGCCAAAAGCTAAATGAAGACAGTAACCCAGAGAGGCAAGCAGAGACTGAAATCTGCTTTGCCCTTGGGAGAATTTGTCACACCGGGTAAACCTGAATTTCAGTTCTTACGGCCTCATGAGATATTGGGACTGGAAACAAGTCCAGATGGAGAATGCTATAGGCAACAGTCTCAATGTAAGGGGAACTAGAAATAACCCTCTCCTTTCCCACCCTACCATCCCATTTATTCATCAATTCATCCATCATGCATCCTTTTCTCATGCGCACACCTACCAGAAGACTATAGAAAACAAAGCAAACAGGTAAACATAAATTACAAAAAAAAATAACTTACTTGTTAAGAGATTTGGCAATCAGTGAGATACTGGAGGGATTTTCTTTTCCTAATATAATTTGTAACTACAGGCTTTTTCTCACATGATTTTGCAGCTTGAATTTACAGTAGCTGGGTGATCCTGAATGACTTAAGCCACTAATTTAGCTTAAAGTACTCCTACTGCATGATTCCACTTACATGAGGTATCAAAAATAGTCACATTCATAGAAGCAAATAATCAAATGGTGGTTACCAGGAACTGGGGATGGGGTGGGGATGAGAAGTTGCTAATCAGCTGATATAAAATTTCAGTTATGCAAGATGAATAAGTCCTAGAGAATTGTATCCACATTCTTAGTGAATCAAGTTACTTTCTTTTAAACTTGTTGTTTTAGGGCTAAAATAGAAGAAACTGCTTATTAGTCTTCATCTGGGCTGCAATTTACCCACTCCTCCATAATTTCCACCATTTTGGAGGAAAGAGTAGCCAACATTCCTGAATAACAAAAAAACATTGCTCTCCCTAGCTCAAGTTATGCAGTGACCATGGTTTTGCTTCTTGACAGCAGTCCCAGTCACTTTACACCATGGATTATAGTGGCCACTTAATGGCAGAAAGCAGTATGATCAGACACCAAGAGGAACAAGAAATTTCCAGAATTGTAATTGTGGCAGAGTAAAAATCATACAGTGGCACCTTATTAAGTCAGTAGAATCTCAGCATTCACATTCAGTTCTATAGTAATTGGTGGTAGAGAGCAAAAAAATGGGGGGAGAAAAATGTCAGTTCCTCTCTCAGTGCATATCATTAGATTTAGCTCAGCCTGTCTGCACGGCTTTGTAGCTGCAGACAACATGGGTTCTTGCCAAGCCCCTGGGAGTGAGAGGTGCCAAGACCCAAATGTTCTTGACTGAGTAGTTGCTCTTGTACATCTGTGTCTTTGGCTGATAGCTGATCAATCCCAATTTTGATAGCCACTTTTGCAAGTACATAAAAGCAAAATGAACCAAGCTGTTTATTTTCACTTTTTAGCCTTCGCCTATTATGTTGCATTTATTTCTCCAACTGATACCATTTACTGATTCTCTAATAATCTTGTTGCCAACTCTTGGGACTAGAAGAAAGTAAATAACATCTATTTTTTGTAAAGAAAAAGAACTTTGTCCAAGATTTGAAATTTTAATGCACATGCTACTGAATAAAATTTAACAAAATAGTACACTTATTTTATCAAAAGATAGCTTGGTTGAAGAGTGAGAAAGGCAAAACATACAAGCTAAAACACAAGTGAGGTTTTAAAAGAAACTATATCTTCAAAAATATGCATGGTATTCTTTTTCTTTTTTTCTGAGCAAATTTATATGAAGCTGAACCCAAGCTGTCTATATATACTCTAGGGCAAGATGAAGGTTACACACACACCCACATTCCCCTTTTGTCAAGCTTGAGTGTATTAACTGAAGCTGTGTGAGTACTCATTTTGAATTTTATAATGTCCCAATAATGAAAATATAATTCAACCCATCACTTAATAAATACGATTGATTTTGATGGACTTCATAGCTGAAGGTTGATAAATATCTCCCTTTAAATTCATCTTCTGCTTCTGAAACTTGGAGATACAAGTATACATACATGATTTTATTAAGTGAATAGACAACTTTGAGTTATTTTAAAAGACTCTACGTATCTGTGACAACCTATTACATCCAGAAAGAAGAATGTGTGGACATGTGGAGATAAGTTCTTATGGTTTCTTGTATTTTAAATGCTACTTCACCAGTAATACAAACCTTTTTATAGCATAAATCTGGATTATTCCTATGACATTTCTGCTGATTCACATGCTGGTAACTAAGATTAAGAATACACCATCAGTATCAGGAAAGTGCTTAATGGTTTAAAATTGGAGCTCTAATTCAAGAATCTTTTGGCCATTTTGATAAACATTTGTTGAGAAGGGAATATGTTGTTTGTGAAAGTAGCTATACTGATCAGAAAAAGAACATGCTTTTGAAAGAATCAGATAAGGAAACTATACTCTACCCAAGTACCTTTTCATTTGGAAAAGTCAACATCATTTTCAGCTCCCGCATCATCCATCCTAAAGTGATCCATCTTCTCCTGCCTTTGTTGTCAGCTGGATGCAATCATTTGCATATCTTCTTGTGCTAGATCATTTTGTAATAACAGCTAGATATGAATGAGTCCTATATTTGTCACACACACTTTCAGGTCAATCTGATAGAATGTGGTTTTTAAAATCTGAGCAAAAAAATAGATCTTTCACAGGGAATTAATTCTATTCATTTAGGAGTCATTCAGAAAATAAATGCTACTTTGATATAAAAGAATTTTATTATCTTTTCCGGTTTATACATCTCTATCTCATACGTGATTCACCGGGGCTTTTAAAAGGAAAGGTCTGAAGGCAAATATACAAGAGCTTTTCTGTTCATTGTTCTGGACATATCCATGAATTCTCATGGATAAGTGAGCAGGTGGAAAGTGAGTTTGTTGCTTAGTTGCTAAGTCGTTTCTGATTCTTTGTGATCCCATGGGCTATAGCCTGCTAGGCTCCTCTGTCCATGGGATTTTTTAAGCAAGAATATTGGAGTGGGTTGCCATTTCCTCCTCCAGGGGGCTCTTCTTGAGATATAAGTGGCTGAGCAGCTCAGTGGTGTTGGTACTGAGTAATTTACTCAGTACCTGTAAAATCACAGGCTTATAACCTTTTGTTTACCATACCTCTTGCAGAAATTAATTCCAAAATTTTATTAAAAATCTCCATATTCCTGCTAAGAAGACTCCTTTTCCAATTTATGGTCTTCAAAGAACTAGAACAGTTTTCTATATTGTACAGTGAGTAGGAAATATAGCAGTAGTCAAGAAAATGAGTCGGTTTTAAAATACCCACTTTGTTGTTATCAAAGACCTCTTTGGAAGCTGGTTTGTTTATTCTTTTAAGGTAGTGACCACATTTTTACAGTATACCTATGTTGCATGTTGGATGTAAAGGTAGAAAATGTGACTTGGGTTGGAAATACAATTTCCAACTGAAATGTCACATTTCCTACTGAAGAATTAATCTGTCTAGCATATTAGAAAATCCACTGGGGTTTGTATATACTCCTACAGATACTCCTATACTCACACAGCTTCAGTTAATACACTCAAGCTTGACAAAAGGGGGACGTGGGTGTGTGTGTAACCTTCATCTTGCCCTAGAGTAAAACAATAGCATTTTATCTGTACAATTCACCTGTAATGTTTGCTGAAATACCCTGCAGCAGCCACAGCAGAACGTTCTACACAAGGGCAAATACTATTCCCAGTACTTTAGAAAGAAGCCCCATCCAATCATATCAAGGAGATCTTCCACTTTTAAATATCTGATCTAGAAATATCTAGATTAAAATGAATATCAGGGGCAGTGTTTAAGGTAAATAAACCTGAAGATTCAAATAATGCAGTCTCTGAGAGGATGTTGGCTACAGGAAGCAAAAAACTGAAGTCTATAAGAGACTTTTTCCCCACCGGATTCTCTGCAGATATTTCAAACACAGCTAGAATCCTTTAAACACAGCTAGAATCCTTCAGTTCAACACTGTCAATCTTCTGAACCTGTCTTGGCCTTGATTTCCTCTAGAAGATGATACTGTCTCTGTGTGAGAAGTGTAAGACATAGTGGTGAACACTGCGGCCCAGGGAGCCTTGCTGTCCGGGCTCTAATCCCAGCTCTGCTGAGCAACAATCACATAACCAGTCACATAACTGGATCTGAGTGTAATGAGACTAATATTATTGGACAGTAATAGTGCTGATCTCATGGGGGTCAGTT
Organism: Oryx dammah; assembly: GCF_014754425.2. Taxonomy (NCBI): domain Eukaryota; kingdom Metazoa; phylum Chordata; class Mammalia; order Artiodactyla; family Bovidae; genus Oryx; species Oryx dammah. Next base: position 19,120,195 of record NW_024070211.1, read on the forward strand.
GTGAGGCTTGTATGACTTAATATATGTAAAATACCAAGAATGATGCTTGGAAAACTTTGTTGTTAAGTCCTTAGTTTCATGTCCAACTCTTTGCAACCCCATGAACTGCAGCACACCACACTTCCCTGTCCTTCACCACCTCCAAGAGTTTGCTCAGACTCATGTACATTGACTTGCCAGGTGGTGCTAGTGGTAAAGAATCTGCCTGCAATGCAGGAGACGTTAGAGACACTGGTTTGATCCCTGGGTTCGTAAGATCCACTGGAGGAGGGCATGGCAACCCACTCCAGCATTCTTGCCTGGAGAATCGCATAGACACAGAAACCAGGTGGGCTACCGTCCATAGAGTCGCGAAGAGTCAGACACAACTGATGTGACTTGGCACACACGCATGTCCATTGAGTCGGTGATGCTATCGAAATATCTCGTCCTCTGCCACCCCCTTCTCTTCTTGCCCTCAGTCTTTCCCACCGTTAGATTTACATGCTAAGTAAAATCATTCAGTTCAGTTCAGTTCAGTCACTAAGTCGTGTCAGACTCTCTGTGACCCCATGAATCTCAGCACGCCAGGCCTCCCTGTCCATCACCAACTCCCAGAGTTCACTCAGACTCACGTCCATCGAGTCAGTGATGCCATCCAGCCATCTCATCCTCTGTCGTCCCCTTCTCCTCCTGCCCCCAATCCCTCCCACCATCAGAGTCTTTTCCAATGAGTCAACTCTTTGCATGAGGTGGCCAAAGTACTGGAGTTTCAGCTTTAGCATCATTCCTTCCAAAGAAATCCCAGGGCTGATCTCCTTCAGAATGGACTGGTTGGATCTCCTTGCAGTCCAAGGGACTCTCAAGAGTCTTCGCCAACACCACAGTTCAAAAGCATCAGTTCTTTGGTGCTCAGCCTTCTTCACAGTCCAACTCTCATATCCATACATGACTACTAGAAAAACCATAGCCTTAAGTAGGCGGACCTGAGTCGGCAAAGTAATGTCTCTGCTTTTGAATATGCTATCTAGGTTGATCATAGCTTTCCTTCCAAGAAGTAAGCATCTTTTAATTTCATGGCTGCAGTCACCATCTGCAGTGATTTTGAAGCCCCCCAAAATAAAGTCTGACACTGTTTCCACTGTTTCCCCATCTATTCCCTATGAAGTGATGGGACTGGATGTCATGATCTTCGTTTTCTGAATGTTGAGCTTTAAGCCAACTTTTTCACTCTCCTCTTTCACTTTCATCAAGAGGCTTTTTACTTCCTCTTCACTTTCTGCCATAAGGGTGGTGTCATCTGCATATCTGAGGTTATTGATATTTCTCTTGATTCCAGCTTGTGTTTCTTCCAGCCCAGTGTTTCTCATGATGTACTCTGCATATAAGTTAAATAACCATGGTGACAATATACAGCCTTGACGTACTCCTTTTCCTGTTTGGAACCAGTCTGTTGTTCCATGTCCAGTTCTAACTGTTGCTTCCTGACCTGCATACAGATTTCTCAAGAGGCAGGTCAGGTGATCTGGTATTCCCATCTCTCTAAGAATTTTCCACAGTTTATTGTGATCCACACAGTCAAAGGCTTTGGCATAGTCAATAAAGCAGAAATAGATGTTTTTCTGGAACTCTCTTGCTTTTTCCATGATCCAGTGGATGTTGGCAATTTGATCTCTGGTTCCTCTGGCTTTTCTAAAACAAGCTTGAACATCAGGGAATTCACGGTTCACGTATTGTTGAAGCCTGGCTTGGAGAATTTTGAGCATTACTTTACTAGCATGTGAGATAAGTGCAATTGTACGGTAGTTTGAACATTCTTTGGCATTGCCTTTCTTTGGGATTGGAATGAAAACTGACCTTTTCCAGTCCTGTGGCCACTGCTGAGTTTTCCAAATTTGCTGGCATATTGAGTGCAGCACTTTCACAGCGTCATCTTTCAGGATTTGAAATAGCTCAACTGGAATTCCATCACCTCCACTAGCTTTGTTCGTAGTGGTGCTTTCTAAGGCCCACTTGACTTCACATTCCAGGATGTCTGGCTCTAGATGAGTGACCACATCATCGTGATTATCCGGGTCATGAAGATCTTTTTTGTACAGTTCTTCTGTGTATTCTTGCCACCTCTTCTTAATATCTTTTGCTTCTGTTAGGTCCATACCATTTCTGTCCTTTATCGAGCCCATCTTTGCATGAAATGTTCCCTTGGTATCTCTAATTTTCTTGAAGAGATCTCTAGTCTTTCCCATTCTGTTGTTTTCCTCTATTTCTTTGCATTGAAGCTGAGGAAGGCTTTCTTATCTCTTCTTGCTATTCTTTGGAACTCTGCATTCAGATGCTTTCCTTTTCTCCTTGGCTTTTCACCTCTCTTCTTTTCACAGCTATTTGTAAGCCCTCCCCAGACAGCCATTTTGGTTTTTTGCATTTCTTTTCCATGAGGATGGTCTTGATCCCTGTCTCCTGTACAATGTCACGAACCTCATTCCATAGTTCATCAGGCACTCTATCTATCAGATCTAGGCCCTTAAATCTATTTCTCACTTCCACTGTATAATCATAAGGGATTTGATTTAGGTCATACCTGAATGGTCTAGCAGTTTTCCCTACTTTCTTCAATTTGAGTCTGAATTTGGCAATAAGGAGTTCATGATCTGAGCCACAGTCAGCTCCTGGTCTTGTTTTTGCTGACTGTATAGAGCTTCTCCATCTGAGTTACATAAATCATACTATTTACACCACTTAATTCACTATGTTTCTATGTCAGGTACTCGTTCTCCAACTTGCAATATGTAGCCCAGAAAAAAAAAAAAAAACTGTCTAATAGAAACAGTACATCTTTAGTATGAAAATGGAGTGAATAATGCCAGTTGTTGATATCTCAGAAATTAGAGCCTGTTAATAAAACAAGACTAGACTAGTCTTAGTCGAGTCCAGGAAGAAGAAGTCAGAAAGGACATTTATAGGTCTTTGACATCTGGGTTTAAGTGAATTAGGACATATCTTTCAAGAAGGAGAAATGGATTGGTCAATGTTTGAGATGTAATAGTTTAGGATTTGTGGATATAGTGAGGGTGAAGTGAGGTGAGGATCTTGGAGTGAATCTTGATAAGTAAACCACAGTTTGGTAACTGAGTCATTTGCCCAGGTGAATAGACTGTTGCCACAGATAAATCACTTCCCAGGAAATTTCTGAGACAAACATTGAATTCATTTATTGGTTTATGGTCTTATCTTTCCTTGGTAATGGTTTCCTGGAATAAATAACGAAGTCAGGATACCACAGGTGAACCCAGTTCTGGGTCCAAATGGCTATGTCATGTTTATGTAAGTGATTGCAATTTTCAAAATAAAAGTTTAAATCACCCTTGATGTTAAAACTTATCTGCTACCATGCTGAACATTTTGATGTATTTTCATTCAGTAAAAATATATTTACAACATTAAGGACTAAGTAAATACATTTACATTCTGATGTTTTATGTAATATTATATTGTACATTTTTCCATTTTAATAAAATGACAGTAAGAACTTTAATGACCATAAGTTCACCTTATAATTTCATATAACTTATTATCTGTGTTTAATCTCCATACAGATTTTAAAGCTGCATCATTATTTTTAGATTTTTGTAAACTATGCAATGATGAATATTCTTGTATATAAACTTCGTGTTCACTATTTCTCTTTTGTTAAAACAAATTCCAACCGAGGGCAAAATTTCCCAATCAAGGGGTACAAGTCTATTTATATATATTTCCAAATTGCACTCAAAGTATTACAAAGTTTGGTAGAATTTATTAAAAAAAAAAAATTGGAGAAGGAAATGGGAAGCCACTCCAGTATTCTTGCCTGGAGAATCCCAAGGAGAGCAGAGCCCGACAGGCTACAGTCCATAAGACCACAGAGCTAGACATGACTGAAGCAACACGGCAAGCACAAACACTCATTTTAAAAATGGCAGTGATGAAGATATATGCAGGGCAGGAATAGAGACTCAGACGTAGAGAATGGGCTTGTGGACACAGCTGGGGAAGAGGGACGGATTGAGAGAGCAGCACCGACATATATGCACTCCCATGTGTGAAACAGATGGCTAGTGGGAGGCTGCTGTATGACGCCGGGAGCCCAGCCTGGTGCTCTGTGATGACCTAAAAGGGTAGGGTTGGGGGAGGGTGGGAGAGAGGCTCAGGAGGGAAGAGATATTTGTGTACTTATGGCTGATTCACATTATTGTACAGAATAAACAAAACACAACATTGTAAAGCACTTATTCTCCAGTTAAATTATTTTAATAAGTAAATAAGCAAATGATCATATGGCCATGGCTCACATATTTTAATAACTTTCTTAGAAATGTGAACTCGGTCACTCAGTCACGTCTGGCTTTTTGCTATCCCATGGACTGTAACCCTCCTGGCTCCTCTGTCCATGGGATTTCAAAGGCAAGAATACTGGAGTGTGTTGCCATTTCCTCCTCCAGGCGATCTTCCCAACTGAGGGGACTGAACTCACATCTCCTGCACATCTTCTGTATTAGCAGGCAAGTGGTTACCATTCGGAAAAGAAAAAAAAGAGTCTCTCAGTCCTGTCCGACTCTTTGCAACCCCATGGACTATGTCCATGGAATTCTCCAGGCCAGAATACTGGAGTGGGTAGCTTTTCCCCTCTCCAGGGGATCTTCCCAACCCAGGGATCAAACCCAGGTGTCCCACATTGCAGGCAGATTCATTACCTCCGAGCCACCTGGGAAACCTTTCTTGGAATATTGCCTTAGAACATATCAAAAAATCATGCAAGGAAGATATTTTTCATTGCTATATAAACATTTTTTTAACCCAATATCTACTTTTGTCAAAAATCTTATTCATGAGAATTGACTGCAAGTAAATTTTCCCTCTTTACAAGATTCAAAACTTTCATCAAAGAGTAAAGAAAACAATGGGATTATTTTAAAAAGTAGATCACAGATTACCAAGCCATACAGATTTGTTAAATATTGAGAATAATAGCTGTGTTGTTCAAAATAGCTTGAAACCTAAAGAAAGATTTTTTTGATGTAGTCTTTTTCTTTTTAATGTAGATTTTGACTCATTTTTAAAATTTTAATATCTTACTAAATTAAGCAAGCATTATTGAGCACCAAGACATGGTTACATGAAGGAAGGCAGATTTTTCATCTCAGACCTTCAGGTGTGTACCAGAAGCATGAACTTCTATATAATAATGAAATGGAAGCTCCCAGGAACAAAGCTCACCAGGGCGGCCCTGGTGGCTCAGGTGGTAAATACTCTGCCTGCAATGCCGGAAACCTGGGTTCGATCCCTGGGTTGGGAAGATCCCCTGGAGAAGGGAAAGGCTACCCACTCCAGTATTTTTGCCTGGAGAATTCCATGGACAGATGAGCCTGGCAGCCTACAGTCCATAGGGATACAAATGAGAAACTATAACTTTCCCAGGAACAAAATCCCTGTCTCTCTTTCCTACTTTTAGCACCTGGGCAAACCAGCTGACTCCTTGAAGTCTCATGTTGGCTTTTTTGTAAGATCAAAATAACACTTACAGATTTATGGAGGTAATTGCATGGCATGATGCATGCAGAGATACCACAAGGGCTATAAAAATAACAGAAATTGGAGAGATTGGTATTATCTATGTAAATGTATCATCCTTACCTTAGAGGTCTTAAGATTTTAACAAAGTCTTACAAAGTACAGAAAGATGCATTGAGGACATTTTTAGCAAACTCTATAAATTGAGAGGCAACATCAGTGATGAAATCTTTTTTCTCCTTCTCTTTATTTTGATGGAATCAAATTGCATACCAATAGAGTAAATGACTAAACAACAATGACAACAGCAACAAATCGTATTGTAGATTGACTGGTTTCTTAAAAACTGGAGATGTCTGAGTCTTCCAGCTTATGCTGTTTGTTTATCTGTACTAAACCAACACATGTGGCTATCAAATATTTGAAATGTGGCCAGTGTGAACCAAAGTATGCTATTTCAGTATAAAATATGCCCTGGATTTTGAATACTTAGTATAAAAAACAGAAATAATATAAATATTTCATTAATAAATTTGCTTTCATATTGATTGCATGCTGAAGTGATACTATAGATATATTTGTTTGAAAACAATGTATTATTAAAACCAGTTTCACCTGTTTTTTCTTACTATTGTTCAATGTCACTATTCAGTTCAGTTCAGTTCAGTCGCTCAGTCGTGTCCGACTCTTTGCGACCCCATGAATCGCAGCACGCCAGGCCTCCCTGTCCATCACCAACTCCCAGAGTTCACTCAGACTCTCAGAACAATTAAAATTGCCTGTGTGTCTTAGTGTCCCTGCTGGACAGTTCTGGATTAGGTCATTAGTTCATTTTAAATTGCCTCAATCCAAAGCTTTTCATTCACTTTGCCAAATTCCAAGAGCATCTTTGGTGAAATACATCATGGAACCAGCTGGGCTGAGGTCAATGCTGGCTCAAGCCCTGTCAGTGCCCAGAGGTTAACAGACAGCTATTCATCCTCAATGCACTTTCATCTCCCAGAGAAAGGATACCCAAGGTTTCTTGTTTGATTCATTATTTAGAAGCTTATCTGTTCAAGAAAATAAATTTTTCAGAGTTATTCTGCTCTTGACTTTTTTTCCTTAGAGTTTTAAAAATCATCTTTATAGTGGGATATTTCCTAGGTATATCATTTCAGATATTTACTACACCAAGGATAAGATGATAACAATGAGACTTTATAGGATTTGGGGGTAGGGAGACATGTCACTCACAAATAAATGAGAAACACTGTCATCAGACTTTTTGCCTACAACTTTGGAAACTGGAAACAATTGGAAAATTCCCTTCAAAATTCTTGAAGAAAACAATTTCTAATGAAAATCTTGTATCTAACAAAAATATGGATCAACTGTCCAGGTTTAAACATCACAAACAAATCAAGTAATCTGCAAGAAAATAGAAATGTAGTCCTTCATTTAACAAGAAACTTATTTGCTAATAATGGATGGTATTCCAGAGAATAGGAAGAAATAAGATCCTAGCAACAGGGCATCCAGCCTGAGACATCAGTGAAGGGGATTCTGCAAAAGTATGATGGTGAAGATAATCACAATGGTGTGATCACTCACCTAGAGCCAGACATCCTAGAATGTGAAGTCAAGTGGGCCTTAGGAAGCATCACTACAAACAAAGCTAGTGGAGGTGATGGAATTCCAGTGGAGCTATTTCAAATCCTGAAAGATGATGCTGTGAAAGTGCTGCACTCAATATGCCAGCAAATTTGAAAAACTCAGCAGTAGCCTCCGGATGGGAAAAGGTCAATTTTCATTCCAATCCCAAAGAAAGGCAATGCCAAAGAATGTTCAAACTACCACACAATTGCACTCATCTCACACGCTAGCAAAGTAATGCTCAAAATTCTCCAAGCCAGGCTTCAGCAATACGTGAACCATGAACTTCCAGATGTCCAAGCTGGTTTTAGAAATGGCAGAGGAACCAGAGATCAAATTGCCAACATCCACTGGATCATGGAAAAAGCAAGAGAGTTCCAGAAAAACATCTATTTCTGCTTTATTGACTATGCCAAAGCCTTTGTGTAGATCACAATAATCTGTGGAAAATTCTGAAAGAGATGGGAATACCAGACCACCTGACCTGCCTCTTGAGAAACCTATATGCAGGTCAGGAAGCAACAGTTAGAACTAGACATGGAACAACAGACTGGTTCCAAATAGGAAAAGGAGTATGTCAAGGCTGTATATTGTCACCCTGCTTATTTAACTTATATGCAGAGTACATCATGAGAAACACTGGGCTGGAGGACTCACAAGCTGGAATCAAGATTGCCGGGAGAAATATCAATAACCTCAGATATGCAGATGACACCACCCTTATGGCAGAAAGTGAAGAGGAAGTAAAAAGCCTCTTGATGAAAGTGAAAGCGGAGAGTGAAAAAGTTGGAGTAAAGCTCAACATTCAGAAAACGAAGATCATGGCATCTGGTCCCATCACTTCATGGCAAATAGATGGGGAAACAGTGGAAACAGTGTCAGACTTTATTTTTCTGGGCTCCAAAATCACTGCAGATGGTGATTGCAGCCCATGAAATAAAAAGACGCTTACTCCTTGGAAGGAAAGTTATGATCAACCTAGGTCGCATATTCAAAAGCAGAGACATTACTTTGCTAACAAAGGTCCTTCTAGTCAAGGCTATG
>NW_024070211.1:19128499-19250925 GCF_014754425.2 Oryx dammah
GCTCCAGAATCACTGCAGATGGTGACTGCAGCCATGAAATAAAAAGACGCTTACTCCTTGGAAGGAAAGTTATGATCAACCTAGATCGCATATTCAAAAGCAGAGACATTACTTTGCTAACAAAGGTCCTTCTAGTCAAGGCTATGGTTTTTCCAGTGGTCATGTATGGATGTGAGAGTTGAACTGTGAAGAAAGCTGAGCACTGAAGAATTGACGCTTTTGAACTGTGGTGTTGGAGAAGACTCTTGAGAATCCCTTGGACTGCAAGATCTAACCAGTCCATCCTAAAGGAGATCAGTCCTGTGTGTTCTTTGGAAGAAATGATGCTAGAGCTGAAACTCCAATACTTTGGCCACCTGATGTGAAGAGTTGACTCATTGGAAAAGACCCTGATGCTGGGAGGGATTGGGGGCAGGAGGAGAAGGGGACGACAGAGGATGAGATGGCTGGATGGCATCACCGACTCAATGGACATGAGTTTGAGTGAACTCCAGGAGTTGGTGATGGACAGGCGTGCTGCAATTCATGGGTCACAAAGAGTCGGACATGACTGAGTGACTGAACTGGAACTGGATGATTGTGAAAGTCAGTGCCCAGATGACAGTTCAAATTAGAACCAAGGATGAAAGCCTTTAGAAAGGAGTTCTTTAGGAAAAATGAAATCAGTTGTAAAATACAATAAAAAAATTGTAGAGTGCTGAAGAAAAAGTACGTCCTTGAGTATAAACTGGATGAAAAGGTTTGTAATATTTATATCTATAATAGGATAATGCTTGTTATTATCACAGTCTTGTTTATGTAAAAGATAACTTTACACTGCTCAGATTCTTTTTATTGAATTAACTTCTCTTTGCTTCTCTTGGTGTGACCTATCTGTCCTCTTCACAGAGTAGAGTTCAATAATAATATAAAACCATACTTTAAAAATCATTTTGGTGTTATTATATGCCAAAATTTTACAATTAAAAACTAAAAAATTATATGAGTTGATGATAAAGAGTCAGACTATTCTTAAGTAATATCCTTCAATCCCCATGCATAGATAAACAGATGCCAGATAGAATAGATAGATTTAGGCATGTAGATACAATGCTCTTATTAAAAATGGGATAATATGTATTAACTATTAAGATTATATTTGTTTCTATTTAGATTTAATGAATAAAAAGCTACTGTTGTACTAGAAACAGATTTGCTGAACAGAAGATAAATAATTCTTAACTTGTAGAAGTCATATCCTTAAACACTGAGCAAGATCAAGATGTTTCAAGGTGTAAAGAACTAAATATATTGAGCACAGTAGATACTGCAGTGGTTTAGGCGATGCTGGTTTGTTTGAAGGTGGTGGTGTTGGAAATGGAAATAAAAAGGCATATTAGACATTAACTTGGAGACAAAGATCTACAACATATATGGAAATAAGAAAATTAGTAGCAGTCTGAATGATGGGTACAGAGAAAGTCATCTAGGGAGTGATGAACTCCTTGAAAGATCAACTGACAAGCTGTTAATTAGGCAAAACTAGAATTAACTACAGAAAGAGTGAACATCACCTTAATGAAGTCTCAACATTGTATCAGAATCTGGGGAAGTTAGAAATGAAATGTCACCAGAGGTTTGGATGTTGAGCTGCCATGCTTTAAGGCAAATATTCTAAGCAGAGGAACTGATCTGGAGTGAGGAAAGTTTATGATATAATAGTTTAGGATTGGTGGACACAGAGAAGAGAGGGACTGGACGTGATACTTGCTAAGTGTACTGCGGTAGATAAGCAAATTGTTTGTTACAGGTAAACAGTACCCTGCCCAATAAATTGACTTGTGGGACTCTTCCAAAGAAAACCTTCTTATTTTTCTCCTGGGCAAGTGACTAGTCTTGCTGGCAAAGGTAGTTTTATATAAGTAATATTATCAGAAAAGATCTCAGTTCTCAAGACAAAATATAGAAGGAAGAGATGGATGTAGCTAGAATTGAGCCCATGGAAACACCTATATTTAAAAGACGTGAGAGGAGGCCTCAGCAAGAAAACTAACAAAGAGATAGGAAAGACATCTGCAGGATTTATTATCTTAGAAACCAGTGGAAGGAGTTGTTGAACAGTGTGAAGAGGTGAATGAAGATGAAAACTGACAAATTCTCACTGAAGTTAAAACGTGAACATCACTGGCAATTTTAGGCAGAACCTTTCAAGGGAAGCCAGATTCAATTAAGTCAAGGAATGAACCACTGAAGACGTGGAGAGGGTATGTTCAAACTATTGTAAGAATTTAGCAGTTTCAAATTAATTTTTAAAGAGATTTTAACTCTCCCCAGTTTTGAACATTTTAATAGTAAGTGTACTTAATAGAAATAAACTAAATTAAATTACACATATAGAAATATAAATATATAAATATAATAGCTATTGATATTTTTTACCCACAGTAAGAAAGAAACGCTAGTAAAAAAGTAAAGGGAACTGCCACAAAACATTACACTAAATTGTTTTTGTCAAAGACACAGTGTTCATAGAACCATGTTTATCAGCCAAACATCATCCAGGCGTAGCCTTGCCATGAGGGGGTCATGCCAAATATATTGACCTTACTCAGGTCATGATGCTAACATATTAATATTTTACAGCAAATCTGGGTATACTCAGCCATAAGTACTGAACAGAAACTTGTATATTTATTTTCACTTCTCAGAATTGTTCATTTTCCTTTGATCCTTCTTGTGTTTTCCATTGTTGCTTGCTCCCAGTGTTGTCACCACTCTGGCACAGAAAACAGGGATACCTTTGAGACAAGACTTTCTTGTTAAAATTAACAGCTCCTCGGGTAAGATGCCTGGTCTCCCACTGAGTATTCAGCCATATTACATCTTTCTTAGGAAAGACAGATTAGCTTTTTTTTTCTGGATTCCTTGGATTCCTTGGTTTTCTAACTTGCCTGAATAAGTCTGGTTCATGATACTGTCCATAGGTCATTTAATTCCTGTATCAGTCCCAGATCTGTGTTGAGAATTCCCTTTATCAGATGCTTTGTGGAGCTCAATAACTTGTTTGAAAGAGATGCATGGAAAGAAATAAATTATACACGACTAGACAAATGCCACACAAATCTATAAATCATTTTATCTCCTCATGGTTTCTTTATTCTGCATCATATAAATTTCTTCATAAGAAGGGCATACACAGTATCTGCTTTAGTCCAAAAATACCCACAGCAGATTGTCAGGCAAATACAGGTGCTCAGTTAAAATTGATTGAATAACTAAATAGGGATGTGATTGAAGCAGCTTAGGAGAACCAAAGACAAGAAGAGAAAAGATGAGATTAGAGATGAGGAGGACTTTGTCAGGGTATGAAGCAGGCATTCTGGCAGGTGCTGTGGATTTAATGGGGTGGAAGGACCCCGGGGTCTGGAGTGCTTGGGAACAGGAGCAAAACACAGGTGTTGGAGGACATGCAGCTGGAAAGTGGAATGCGTTTCTTCTGGAAGACTCTGGGGAATCCACTTCCAAGCTCTTTCTGGTTGTTGATGGAGTCCTATTCTTTGCGGTTGGAGGGCTGAGGCTGCCTTCTCTTTACTGGTGGTAGTCAGTCCAGCTATAGCATTGCTTCTAAAGGGTGCCACGGTCCCTCTCATGGGTACCATGAGCTTCTATCTGGCCCTTGCACTTTGATTTCTACATCTCAGGGCCAGTAACAGTGCGTCATGTCAAGTTCCACATGTGCTTCTGATGGCTCTGAGTTCTCTTTCTGCTGTATCTCTGACTCCAGCTGAAGAAAGTGCTCTCCTTTCAAGGGCCCATGTAGTCTGAGCAGGGTCATTTAGAGGTGTCATCAGGGTGATCTTCCTATCTTAAGGTCTGTCAATGTAATTACACCTGCAAAGTCCCTTTTGACATGTATTGGGTTGTCCAAAAAGTTATTTGTGGGTTTTTTTTTGTTTTTTTTTTTTTTTACATAAGATGTTATGGAAAAACCCAAATGAACTTTTTGGCCAATCCAGTGTCATAACATATTTACAAGTTCCAGAGATTACGGTACCAACATTTCTGAGAGCCTGGTAATCTGCCCACTATAGACACTATCAAACATGAGCTGTTACTCGAGTCTGTAATAGATCACACAGCAATATGTCATTGAGAAGCAATGTAGGGAACTTCACAAGTGCCCTGGGCAGACACTCAAATTTGGTTATATTCCACCTTTAGTCTTGCAATAACAAGAAGGATATTTTCTACCTTATTTTTAATTTCTAAAATTCAATTTATACATGCTATTTTATATGTCTGCACTCCATCATTAATGATGGACGTTGAAACCAAATTATCTGTAAATGGTAACTTCACCACTTAAGGAGATCCAACCAGTCCATTCTAAAGGAGATCAGTCTTTGGTGTTCTTTGGAAGGAATGATGCTAAAGCTGAAGCTCCAGTACTTTGGCCACCTCATGCAAAGAGTTGACTCATTGGAAAAGACTCTGATGCTGGGAGGGATTGGGGCAGGAGGAGAAGGGGACGACAGAGGATGAGATGGCTGGATGGCATCACTGACTCGATGGACATGAGTCTGAATGAACTCTGGGAGTTGGTGATGGACAGGAGGCCTGGTGTGCTGTGATTCATGGGGTCGCAAAGAGTCAGACATGACTGAGTGACTGAACTGAACTGAACTTAGTCTATTACCATTTCAAATGCCCATACCTTGACTTGATGCATACCACTGAATCATGTCTTTTATCTGCTTCCCTATAAATAACTATATTTCACTTAAGGTCACTTCTATGTACTCAGTATCTTCAACACAGGGAAGAATCCATGAAGCTGTTGGTGAGCTTTTATTTCACAGTGCCCTGCAGAAGAAAACAGATGGCATTTGAAAAATAAGTATGTCCATCTATATTTGATCCCATGGTTTAGCAATAGCTATTATAGACTAACAAAAGGCATATGGAAAGTCGGTAGAACATTGAACCCCTTTCTTTTTAGTATATGTTAATTGTTTTCTCAACAAAATGTATTAGTTTAAATTGACTAGTTTGGAAATTATGGTTTGGATACTTAGGAGATTTTAATGAAAATTTGCATTTATTTGTGATGAGAGTGCAATATACAAGATGTCTGTTTAAAAATATTACTTCTAGAATTGTCTCTGATCAGGGAACTCACTCTGAGATTAGATTGAATAGACAGAGTGTCTGAAGAACTATGACATTGTACAGGAGGCAGGGATTAAGACCATCCCTAAGAAAAAGAAATGCAAAAAGGCAAAATGGTTGTCTGAGGAGGCCTTACAAATAGCTGTGAAAAGAAGAGAAGTGAAAAGCAAAGGAAGAAAGGAAAGATATACCCATCTGAATGCAGAGTTCCAAAGAATAGCAAGAAGAGATAAGAAAGCCTTCCTCAGCTATCAATGCAAAGAAATAGAGGAAAACAATAGAATGGGAAAGACTAGAGATCTCATCAAGAAAAATTAGAGATACCAAGAGAACTTTTCATACAAAGATGGGCTCCATAAAGGACAGAAATGGTATTGACCTAACAGAAACAGAGATATTAAGAAGAGGTGGCAAAAATAAACAGAGAACTATACAAAAAAGATCTTCATGACCCAGATACCCGTGATGGTGTGATCACTCACCTACAGCCATATATCCCGGAATGTGAAGTCAAGTGGGCCTTAGGAAGCATCACTGTGAATAAAGCTAGTGGAGGTGATGGAATTCCAGTTGAGCTATTTCAAATCCTAAAAGATGATGCTGGGAAAGTGCTGCACTCAATACGCCAGCAAATTTGGCCACTCAGCAGTGGCCATGGGACTGGAAAAGGTCAGTTTTCATTCCAATCCCAGAGAAAGGCAGTGCTAAAGAATGCTCAAACTGCTGCACAATTGCACTCATCTCACACACTAGCAAAGTAATGCTCAAAATTCTCCAAACCAGGCTTCAACAGTACCGTGAAACGTGGACTTCCACATGTTCCAGATGGATTTAGAAAAGGCAGAGGAACCAAGGGTCAAATTGCTAACATCCATTTTCTGGATCATCAAAAAAGCAAGAGAGTTTCAGAAAAGCATCTATTTCTGCTATATTGACTATGCCAAAGCCTTTGACTGTGTGGATCAGGACAAACTGTGGAACATTCTTCAAGAGATGGGAATATCAGACCACCTGACCTGCCTCCTGAGAAATCTGTATGCATGTCAAGAAGCAACAGTTAGAATTGAACACGGAACAACAGACTGGTTCCAAATCAGGAAAGGAGTACATCAAGGCTGTATGTTGTCACCATACTTATTCAACTTATATACAGAGTATATCATGAGAAATGCTGGACTGGATAAAGCACAAGCTGGAATCAAGATTGCTGGGAGAAATATCAATAACCTCAGATATGCAGATGACACCAAACTTATGGCAGAAAGTGAAGAATAACTAAAAAGCCTCTTGATGAAAGTGAGAGAGGAGAGAGAAAAAGTTGGCTTCAACTAAGATCTTGCCATCTGGCCCTATCACTTCATGACAAATGGATGGGGAAACAGTGGAAACAGTAAGAGACTTTATTTTGGGGGGCTCCAAAATCACTGCAGATGGCGACTGCAGCCATGAAATTAAAAGACTCTTGCTCCTTGGAAGGAAAGTTATGACCAGCCTAGACGACAGTTTAAAAAGCAGAGATATTATTTTACCTACCAAGGTCCATCTAGTCAAAGCTAAGGTTTTTCTAGTAGTCATGTATGGATGTGAGGATTGGACTATGAAGAAAGCTGAGTGCCGAAGAACTGATGCTTTTGAACTGTGGTGTTGGAGAAGACTCTTGAGAGTTCCTTGGACTGCAAGGAGATCCAACCAGTCAATCCTAAAGGAATTCAGTCCTGAATATTCTTTGGAAGGACTGATGCTGAAGCTGAAACTTCAATAGTTGACCACCTGCTATGAAGAACTGATTCATTTGAAAAGACCCTGATGCTGGGAAAGATTGAAGGCAGGAGGAGAAGGGGCCAACAGAGGATGAGATGGTTGGATGGCATCACCAATGCAAAGAACATGAGTTTGAGGAGGCTCTGGGAGTTGGTAATGGATAGGGAAGCCTGGCGTGCTACAGTACAAGGGATCGCAAAGAGTTGAACACAACTGAGCAACTGAACTGAATTGAAGTGAGAATTGTCTCTACAGTTAAATATTTTTATATCACTTCAAATGTACTGAGTCTCAAAGAATTTTTGAGCTCAGAAGTGTTAGGAATAAGGCAAATGTGGTGTTCCAGTTTGGGTATGTGTGTAGTCACCTTTCAAATAAATTCCAAAAGTTTCAGTGAGTTTGTGAGTGGCCCCAAAGTAGACCCACACACACAGATACACACACATACAGAAACACATATTTACAAAAATGGACGTACTGATTACCTTTGGCTGCTGAAACAAAAAACACCTATACTTGGTGGCTGGAAACAATAACAAATTTATTATTTTAGAGTTCTGGAGGTCAGAAGTCTGAAATGGGTCTCACTGGGTTAAAATAAATGTATAGGCAGGACTGCACCTTTTTCTGGGGGCTCTAGGGGAGAATATGTTTTCTTGCTCTTTCTAGCATCTAGAGCCTATCAGCATTCCTTGGCTTATGTTGTTCCATCTTCAAAACCGGCACAGGCTGTTCTTATCTTTTTCACATAGTATCACTCTGGCACTGACTCTTCTATCTATAGTCTCTAACTGTTTGCAATCTCATGGACTACAGCCTACCAGGCTCCTCTGTCCATGGAATTCTCCAGTGGGTTGGCATTTCCTTCTCCAGGGGAATCTTCCAGGTCCAGGAATCAAACCCAGATCTCCTGCATTGCTGGAAGGTTCTCTACTGTCTGAGCCACCAGGGAAGCCCCAACAGATAGACCTACTATCTATCATCTATCTATTGATCAATGGATCAGTCAATCAATCTATCCACAGTGGCCTCTTCCCCTACCTCTTTGGCACAGTCCCTCAGAGCTGATATGCTATCTCCCAAGATATAGTGCTCAATAAGGTCCCCAAATAAAACTGAAACTCACAGCTCTCAGGTTGTGTGTTCATCTCAGTTGACACACACTTTCTCAGTGTCCTCCCAGCTTTTGAGAGCTCTCTTAACAATTCTGTCTCCATTTCAATTTTCCATTCACAGATGGGACTTGGATTTCTTCAGTTAACAGCATCAAAGCCAGAAAACCACACACCATCCAAAAGGAAAGAGTTGATATTTTTCTGAAGACAGCTTTTACATATTAGGCTCTTTTCTGGCTATATCATAATACTCTTATTCTTTCAGAGAAATATTGTCTGTTTTTAGGCAGAAAAGCAAATTTAAAGTAGATAATAGGTTCAAAGACACACTTATTTTGAAACAAAATTTAGCATTTTGTTTGTATAATGTAAGTGGAGAAATTAGCACACCCAACAGGGAGGCCTGGAGTGCTGTGATTCATGGGGTCGCAAAGAGTCAGACGCAACTGAGCAACTGAAATGAACTGAACTGAACTAAATGTTAAATTCCTTACATTTGATACAATCTAGTCAACATGTTGGTGGCTTTCACAGTCTTCAAACCACACAATATTTTAGGGCAGGGGAAGACTGCAAGGAGAAAGGACAAGTTTCTCTCACTGATGACAGTTTTAATTACCCAGATCTTTTAATGTATGTGCTACACATACTAAATATTTTTGCTTTTGTTTAAATTAATGAGTAGGAAAACAGGAGTCAGTATTCATTTTTCAATCTATGTTCTAATGAAGGTGAATAGATTCCAATTAGTTTAATGTAGAATGAGAAAGTTATTTAAAAAGTTATTTTAATTATAAACCACTGCACATTCATGGAATATATTAACTTAATATCTTTATTTAATTGCAGACTTAATTGCTGAATCACTGTGTCCTTTAGCTTAACATGCAAAGACCAGAACTTGTTAGATGTTTCTTAATTATTATTAGAGCTCAATTAAACTTTTAATATATTTTATCTAGTGGTGATTATGAAGCCAAGGTAAAGGAGGTCAGTACACCAAAATTCCTGTCATTGAAGTGGATTTGAAGGTGTTAGGAGTTAGAGCTCTGGATAGAACTTGATAATGGCCTTGGAATGTTATCAGCCTGAAAGTACTTAGAAAGTGTTTAGAAAATGCCATAGGACAGGACAACACAGTGACAGAGGACAGTACAGTGGTCCTCTGGTAGCTCTCCAGGAAGTCTAATTGCACTGATGTAGCTTTGCATAAAAATAATGGAGTGAGGCTTCCCTTGTGGTCTAGCATTTAAGCTCCATGCTTCCACTGCAGCAGAACACAGATTCAGTCCCTGGGCAGAAACTGAGATCCAGCATGCCCTGTGGCACAGCCAGGAATAAATAAACCAATAAAAACAAAATTCCTGAAAAATATATATATAAGGAGAAAAACATGGGGAAGTCAGTGTCCAGAAATACTGCAAGGGAATCTGTGGAAAGCAGTGAAGTGAATCACACACATTTCTGGACTATTTGCATTTTCTTCCCTAGTGGCTCAGTTGCTAAAGAATCCACCTGCCAATGCAGGAGATTCAGGTTCGATCCCTCTGTTGGGAAGATCCCTGGAGAAGGAAATGGCAAGCTACTCCAGTATTACTGCCTGAGAAATCCCATGGACCTAGGAACCTGGTGGGCAACAGCCCATGGGGTTGCAAGAGTCGGACACGACTTAGTGACTAAACCACCAAGAAGATAAGCAAGAATGCTTTGATATCAAGCCTCAGTGATTATTTAAGCAACATGCTCTGAGGGTTGCCATCTGATTAAAAAGTAAACCATGTTTCTTAATGGAAATTTGAAAAACATCTCAAATATATATATATTCCTTTTAATTAAACAATTGAAGCACCAAGGCCAGAAACACTGTTAAAGCTTTGAGAATTTATGTCAGTCTCTCCCCCCCACCCATTTTTGTCTCTCAACATCAAATCTGGTATAAACATCTCTATATGATGGGGATATAGAAAACACCACATTTAAACAATTTTTTTACATGAAATTGCAAACAACATGAGTTCTCATCCCCCAAATTGGGAAAAAGTCCTAAAGGGAAATCTTGAAGACTCCTCTGTGAAGAAACTTTGTCCTTCATTCTCTCTCTGCTCCACTTCCTCACTTCCAAACCACGCCCTTTCCTTCCTTAAAGCTCTTCTTTCCAGGAAACTTCCCTCTTTATCACAATCTATCTATCTTATATCACTTTCTATCCATTTACTCTCCCAAGCTCAGAAACTATTTGATAACTTTTCTCTCCTTAAATCAAGCATTTCCTCTCAGAAATAAAAGATAATGTTGGGTTCAAGTGCATGTGGGCAGAGAGATAAAATGACTGGTGTCTATGGAATTTTCTTCCAACTGTTTCACATTTTTCAGTAAACTAAAAAGCAAGATCGTCATCCGAGAATCAACATGGGGGAGGAGAAGAGGGAGAGTGACCTACACCAGAAGCTGTGTTGCTATATTTTTTAAAATCATGACGGGAAGAAAAAGGTTATTCTTCTCATTTCTACAGGAAAACAGGGTGACTGCTTACCAGAAAGCACCCAGCTATTACTGACAGAGTGTTCTTTAGCCCCTGGGGCAGTAGGGGAGGAAATAAACACCTCCCACTAATTCCAGATGAGTCAAATCCCCAAGAGGCACTGTGATGAGGGAGCATGTGTGGAGGTTTTGCACAAAGTACAAGATTTTGATTCCTTCCTGCTTGGGTTGTAATTTTGGCCTTATCACTTCAAACTGTGAGACTCTAGGCAAATTATGTAACTCTTTGGAGGCTCAAGAGTCCTTTATAAAAAATGGGAATAATCTTGAGTTGCTTTTTGCAAAGACTAAGTGAGAAAACATATGTCAATATGCTATCATCCTGCAGGGCACTCAGGAAGTCTTTGATGAACAAGTCTCAGCAGGAACCCATCACTGGAAGTACGGATGCAGCATGGCAATTAAAAAGATGTCAACTGAGTTTTCTACAACTCAGCTTCTGCTCCAAGACTCCCTTTACCTGATGGCAGAAAATGTAACTTTCATTAATTCAGTGTGTTTTGTTGTTCAGTAGCTAAGTTGTGTCAAACTCTTTGCAACCCCATGGACTGCGACACACCAGACATCCCTGTTCTTCACCATCTCCCGGAGCTTGCTCAAATTCATGTCCATTGAGTCAGTGATGCAATCCACCATCTTGTCCTCTGCACTCCCCTTCTCCTCCTGCCTTCAATCTTTCCCAGCCATCAGGATCTTTTCCAATGAGTTGGCTCTTCACATCAGATTGCCAGATTATTGGAGTTTCAGCTTCAGCATCAGTCTTCCAGCGAATATTCAGGGTTGATTTCCTCTAGGATTGGCTGGTTTAAACTTGGTGTAAAGTCATCTGGTTTGAGTTCAATGGACTTTTCCTCACTCTTCTTATCCATGGAGAGATGACTTCATTCTGTAGACTTAGCATCACAGCAGAAGGAAGTGCTAGCCTATTCACACAGGCAACATCTGAAGTGCTCCAGGTGGCTCTGGTCCATGCACACTACCATTTGCCTATACTCACATCCCGGGGCTCCCTGCCAGCCTGTCTGTTCTCCAGTCAACTGGTCTATTCCCTCCTCAGAGGAATTCTCCAGCCAAAAATCTAGGTGTTTTCTTTTTTTCCCTATAAATTTATCACCATGTCCAGTCTATGCACCTCCAAAACAATACTCTGTGTACATCTACTTTTCCATGATTCCCTTATCACCACCTAAGTCTGGTCATCAATACTTCTTGGATTTTTTTCAGCAGCACCCTGGTTGGTCTTGCTTTTATTCCTCTATCATCATTTTCAAATACATTACAGTGCAGCCACAGGCATCTTTAAAGTACTTAAATCATATGTGTTGCACTCCTATTTAAAATCTCCCATTTTCTTCTCATCTAATATAAAATATGACCTTCTTTCCCTGGTGTACCAAGTCCTACATGGCCTGGATCCTGCTTTTCTCTCTGACTTCATTATGTATCCATCAACCTACAATGCATATTGTATGTCTTATTCTTTGTTATATAACTTTATTGAGATATGATTGACATGTAAAAGGCAGTGCATATAAAATGTATACAACTCACTGAGTTTTCAGATATCATCTGTACCATCAATACCATAGATAGGGCATCATTTATCAGTATCCCTTCACCCCCTTTATTATCATTACATTTTTTATTGTGTGTGTGTATTAAGATCATGTAGCATAAGATATACCTTCTTATCAAATTTTAAGTGTATAACACTATATTGTTAGCTATCAGCATTTTGAGATTACAATTTCAATTCCTTTGAATAAATAGTAAGAAGTAGGATGGCTGAATCATGTGGTAGCTCTATTTTTCAGTTTGTGAGAAATCTCAATACTGTTTTTCATTATGACTGCATCAATTCACATTTCTACCGACAGAATACAAAGGTTCATTTTTCTACACATTGTCAACATTTGCCATTTTTAAAAAAAATGATAGCAATGCTAACAGAAGTGAAATGATATCTCACTGTGGTTTTGATTTTTCTTATAAGATAACATTTCAGGAGTTAGGATTTTGGTGAGGAAGGCATCTGCATTTCTCAACCTACTATAATCATGTTCTACTAACACTGATCTAAAATAATAGAGAAATACCTGTGAGAAATTAAAATCAGAAAAGTTCTACTCAAAAATAGAAAAAAATTATTTCTTAAGTTATATGTTTTCATTAATTGCAAATGAAACTTTCCAAAGTTTAAAAACATTGCTCAACAACCTTGTTCTCATTATTTTTTGAGAGAGTGGTGATGGGATGGAAATCTTGAAGGTACCGGGCCAGAAGGGTGCTGTGCTCAAAAGGCAGTCAAAATCTGAAGCCACAGGAGTCAGTGTTTTTAAAAAATCTTTTCAACTCCAGAGCCTCTGGAACAAGCTATTCAGACATGCTTTAACACAGCCTAATGAAGTTAGCAGACAGGAGACGTGGTGTGAAAGGTGGCTGATGCCCAAGGCTCCTTAGCAGATTTATGAGTACTCTGCCACCGAGGCAGAAAACATAACAGGAGTGATAGAAAAGAGACTTCTTGCTGGTGTCCCTCGTGATGATGGAAATAACAGAGCAGCCTAAGCTTAAGTGCTGTTCAATCTCTTCTGGAGACTGGGGCACAGGATGGGAGGATAGGCAGTGGGAAAGGCAAGTTTGCAAACAACTTTTACATTTCATGCCCACCGACTGAGGCACAGCAGAGTGAATGACCCAAGAAAGGGGAGGGCTCCAAGCAGTGCAGGACGTAAAGTGATCAGAATCTCGGAGGGAAAAGGTAGAGAAAAATAAAGAGATTTTTAGATCTTTTCCCAAGAGAATTGTAAAAAATAATTAGAAGAAGACCACAACCTTTATGTACACAATACTCTTGATTAGGGGTTGGCTGAAAGGGAAGGGGGTTTCTGAAATAGCAGCAAAGGATTGGCCCCAACCATTCTCCCCAGTGAAAGGGAAGTCTGTGGGGGTATTCTTAGTGCCCCAGGACCAAGGGACATGAGCCATCCAGTCTGTTACTTATTCTTTATATTTCTTTGAGCTACAAAAAGTACCAATAATTTCATAGACTGTAGCCTGAAGGCTCCTCTGTCCATGGAATGTCCTAGGCAAGAATATTGGAATGAGTTGCCATTTCCTTCTCCAGGGGATCTTTCCAACCCAGAGATTCAAACCATGTCTTCTGCCTGGCTGGAAGTTCAGCTGGTTAAAGAATCTGCCTGCAATGCAAGAGACCCCGGTTCGATTTCTGAGTCTAGAAGATCTGCTGGAGAAGGGACAGGCCACCCACTCCAGTATTCTTGGGCTTCCCTGGTGACTCACACGGTAAGGAATCTGCCTGCAATGCGGGAGACATGGGTTCAGTCCCTGGGTTGAGAAGATCCTCTGGAGATGGGAATGGCAAACCACTCCAGTATTCTGGCCTGGAGAAGTCCATGGACAAAGGAGCCTGGCAGGCTACAGTCTATGGAGTCACAAAGAACTGGACACGACTAAGCAACTGAGAGCCACAACTGAGAGAGAGAGAACGCTTCTTTGATCTACAGAAAGAACAAATAAGTCAGGCAAGGTATTGTGGGATTAAAAGATATGAAAGTTTTGCTTAGCCCAGAGATAAGTAGAAGATAGAGGTGCTTGGCTTAAAAGTTAATTAGAATATAGCTCTCCCAGAGTGACAAGAAAAGGGGCTTCCTGTTGAGGTGTTTTCCTGGAAGAACCAAAGTGTGATCTAGATTCGTTCATGCAAAATTGGCTGTTGTTCTTATTATTCTATAAATCTCTTTCTCACGTGCAGAATTTTTTAAAACATGTCTTAGGTAACTATATTTCATACTCTTCTACACTCTAATTTTATAAAACAAATATCATAAAAGTATTATGATATCCCTCTTAGCTATTACAAGGATAATTTTGAAGATCAGCTTTCTTGCTAAAGATCGATAACTAAGTACAAAAACCGGAGTTGTTCAGATTTATTAGGAAGGAGCAAGAACCAAGCTAGAAAACCTAAATGAGAAGAGTGTTTGCTTCCTGAGTTATCCCATTACTTCAGCACATGTTTAAGTAAGTAACACAATGGCAAGTGTCCAATTTAACCAGAAGGCATATTATAATTATAAGAGGCTTTCAGAAAGTTTCTGCATATGAGAGATCACAATTTCCCTTGAGTGGAATTAGAGCCTAAATGCACACCAATACTCCCTCTTACCCTTATTTTTAAGGTAATGCAAATTTTTTGGAGCAAGCTTTTTTATTTATATTCAGTCACTTGGAGTCAACAGTTTTTCAGTGAACCTTTTGTAGCATATGTCTCTTCCTGTTCATGCTTTTTGGTCTACATTAAAATTAGTCTTTCTGTGATAAGAAGATTATTCTATCACTCATTACAGATCTCGGCTTAGGTTACTTTCTTTATCAAGAGTGTGTTCCTTGGAACCACATCATTATGACAGTTTTGTGCTCTTGTACATTGGATGTCTTAAGCTGAGTGCACTTTACCTTCCTGCTTACAGGAAGGTACTTCTTTCCTTCAACAGCGTGATCCGACGTTTGACAGATCTGTACCATACACTATGTAAATGGCTAACAAGTCAATTTCAGATCACTGAATGTACAAATCTTAGTGCTGGGTCAGAAAATCTCTTAAGAATAGTCATCATGATCTCAGAGTTTGTTTCAAAATTTGAGAGCATCACGTGTCATTCAAAACTGAAGATGGGGTACTTAGGGATGAGGAATTCTCATGCTTTAGCTGTGCTTCCTTATTAAAGTGTTTGGTTCTGTGCTATTTTTACTATAATGTTGCATTTACATTTCCTACATGTTAAGTTCGTCTGTGTGATTGAAATAAAATCGCAACATTTACCGAGAAAAAAAAAAAAAAAAAGAAAGAAATTCTCAAAAGATAAAGATTCTTTCTGTAGTAGCTTCCATGTTCCTGTCCACCATCCAGTATCTAATGCTGTACATCCGGGGTTTAGTGAGAGTTCATACAGCTCCTTCCATTGGTTCCAATGCACCGTCATTTTCTTGCAGTTCTCTCTGGGCTACTCCGGGTCAACAGTCAAGCATAAGCAGGATACTAGAGACAGGCCATATCTTTCCACTGTGGGGTCTCTTCAAAGAGCATGCATGGCTCTGGAGCGCCCCATCAGCCTGCCAACAATTTCCTTGAGCCGCACTAGAGCTAGCCTAATCATTTTTCCTTCTCTCTCTGCTTTTCCAGGCATTGAGATCTGCATGTGATTTGAAAGGTCTTCTTGTCTGAGTCATTTTTAGTTTATTCTTTACACACCTTTAAAGTGATATCATACTATCTTCTATTTTTCCTGTATTCTGACAAAGATTCTATTGCCATTTTTTTTTTCAAATTCAGTTCTTTGATAGCAGGCTTTAGAACTTTCTAGATTTATAAAGTAGTAATTTATAAAGCATGCACAACAATATAACAATGAATAAAATTTATTGGTTAGCAATAAAAAATTGTATAACCAATGAACACAACCTAGGTAACTTTTTTTTTTTTCATATTCACTTCAGTAACTCAACTCCACAGATATAGGCAGTATGCAACCAGAAAGTTATGAGTAAAAACAGATTATACATGAAAATTTTTGTTCATAAACGTCATGTGTTCAGGTACATGAATGAAAAGCATGCATAGCTTATGACCAAGCTGTTTTTACAATGCAAAAATGCAAGATTACATTTTGAAATTATAAAGAAATGATCTACATACTTCAAAAATTAAATGTTGCTTACACCAGGTATATGAGAGCAACAGGATTTAAGGGGCAAGCAATAAGAATTCAGGAAATTAACACTAGTGAAAGAGAACAGGGGCATTTTCACATTTCACTGAAAATACACAAACTACTAAAATATGAAATCTAAGAGGAAATTAAGGCAACTATTGCAAAATCTAAAGCAAATCACTGAATATTCCTTATTACCTAAACGGTAGCATGACATTAAAAGAAAACTGCACCTAGATTTAAATTGCCAGTCTCACATGACTGTCATTTGAATTGTTTGGTTATTCCTTTATATGAAATATCTTGTCTGTCTCTGGCTATTTTCAATATGTTATCTTTAATATTCTGCAGTTTGCTTATTATGTCTCTTGCTATATTTTCCTTTGAATTTACTTTGTTTGAGTTCCAGTGAACTTCTTGGATCCTTAAAATTATGTCTTTCACAAAAATTAGGGGAGATTTTGGCTATTATCTCCTGTTTTGTTTTTTAGTCACTGAGTTGTGTCCAACTCTTTTGCAAACGGATGGACTATAGCCCACCAGACTACATGAGATTTCTCAGGCAAGAATGCTAGAATGGGTTGCCATTTCTTTCTCCAATGATCTCATCAAATTGTATATTTTTCTGGCCCATCTCCTCTGACCAATCGCCATAGATGATGTATCTTGAGTAAAAGGAACTGCTGAAGACAGGCCTTTAATAATGCTGTGGTGAGGTGGGGTGGGGTGGGGAGTAGTCTCTACTCCTATGATTAAGCTTCAGTGTTTCAGTAAACTTATGAACTGTCCAAGTGCTTCTCACTATTTGTCTCTTCCCTTATGTGGATTAAAGTGGACTGGAATTGGATATTTCCCTTCTCCAGGTCAGTCAGTCTCTGATAATATTCCAGCAGGTAATTTCTAGTTAATTAACCTTGAAGCAGACCTTGTTAAGAACAGAGTGCCCTAATATATGGGTTGGCCAAAAAGTTTATTCAGATTTTTCCATAACCTCTTAGGGAAAACCCAAATGAAACTAGGTTTTCTGTCTGTCCCCTCAGTCTTGGGGGCAACAGTTTGCCCCAGTGTCCTGCCCTCCTTTGTATATCCAGGAAGAGTCAATTTTTCAGTCTGTTAAGCCCATTGCTTGATGTTAGGACAGAATGGTGACTTCCAGGCTGCATACATGTGGGGCTAAAACTAAAGGTCATCATACTGTCAGTTTTAGAACCTTTCTTCTCTACTCTGGAAGCACAACTTCTACTGCACTAAATTTTAGGGCACTCATTTCTTATTATTTTTGCTACCTCTGTTCTAGTCTTTGTGAGTTTTAGACAGACTGTGTATGGGATAATACACAGTTTAAATAAAGCTAAGTTAACTATTTCAGGAATTTGGCTACTATTCACTTGGCTAGATAACCATTTTCCTCTTATCTCTCTTCTCTTCTACAACTGTCTTCCCAATGCAGAACTGTCATTATATCATTCTGCTGCAAGTAAACACGTAATGGCTCTTCTTTGTCTGTAATAAATGTCTTTTGTTGTGTTTTTTACATGATATTCAAAGCTTTTCACTTTTTGGAAACTACTTCCATTTCCAGATTTTTTCCTCACTCTAAACACTATAATGTATTTGTAATGAATGTGGTATTTTTTACTCTTCTGATTTAAATAAGAGAGTTTTGTGCAGCTAATAGTAGAGGAAAAAACATAAGTGTGATATAACTAAAACAAGCCAGGATGAAATAAAAACCCAAGAAAGAAGATTAAGAGAAAAAAAGAAAAATACTACAAAAAATAAAAAACATCATGGCTGAGGAAAGAAAATGTAACAGAACACAAAGGTAGGTTTTTAATTTTCTAACAGGATTGATAAAATAGGAAATATATTGGATAATATATTGGTTGCATTGGTTAGTTGTTGGAAAACTGTTGTTTGCTCATATTGATTACTTTTTTCCCAAAGCAGTCTTTTTGCTTTCTTGAATTTGATTTTTACTTAGAATTTCCCACTCAAATCAATAGTTGTAAAAAGCCAATTAACCCATTAAGATAGCATTAAACTACATCTCCTCCAGGAGGTCTCCATGAAGCCAAGCCCCTCTGTCAGGGTATTTGCTTTTATTTGCCCATTTTTCTGGTTTTTGCACTCACTTATGTGCTGCCTTACTTGCTACTTTATAGTGAATGCCCTTTTTCTTTGTCATCATCCTTTGTTTGAATTCCTTGTAACAATCATAATACTGCAGACAATTTTGTTTTCATTGAAGTCTCTCCCTTAAATATTAAATCCTAATTGAATTAAAAGGAAATGGATACATGACTTATTTACATTTTCAAAATCTTAAGGCTTGGTTGGAGAAGAATAAGAAGTAATACATAAATAAGTCAAATAGTTTGCAAAGATATTTCACTGAAATTTCATACTCCCAAGATGGGATGCTCACTGATTTGTAGATTACTCTGTGGTTTTGGGGTGGGGTACAAGTTGGGACCAGGGAACATCTTGTTCAGTGGCACTTAAAATAGACATATTTTCTATACATTTAGCAGCAAATAATCCAAGACAATGATGCAAGCAATTTTTTAAAAGATCACAAAGGAGAAGGAATTGTATTATGAGGTTTCAGATGAATAATGCTAAGAAAAATGAGACAAGTACACGAGTAGTTTATATTCTGAATTCTACACATGAAATTCCCATGTTCAAAGTCCAAACTCTAAAATCTGGTTAGGTTATAATAAATCATTATAAAATCCAGAGACTCATACGACATTTCTGCACTCAAGACAACAGCCTTTTTTTTTTTTTTTTCTTTTTTGACTTCACCATGTGGCATGCTGGATTTTAATTCCTCAATCAGGAATTGAATCTGCGTCCCCTGCCTTGGAAATGGGGAGTCCTAACCACTGTACTACCGAGAAATTCCACCAACTGCCTAGTTTTATGTCCAAACCACCATGCTCTTTACTACTGTTTGATGTCTAACAGGAGCTTTTTAATTTTCTATTGCCATCCTTCACTTTTCTTTTTATATTTTATTCTTGGGAGTAGACCTTGGCTTAAAAATGTCTTCTATGTTTATTGAGTTCTTGAGCTCCCTTTTAATCACTACCATCATTACTGTCATCAGTTATGTATTAAGTTTCTATGTTATGTAAGTTCCTGGGGATTTAAGATATATCATCTATACATTGGTATTCATCTACTATACTGATTGTAATTAGTTATGTATATAGTAATTTATTTAGAAGTTTAGGAAAAGTAAGTCTTAGCTAAGGAAAAGGAAAAAAAATCATTTTAGAAGAGAAAAATGAAGGAAAATATCAATAAATATGCAGGACCAATGTCATGGAAATAAATTGTTCACATAAAGGAGTAAGGAAAGATATCGCTGAAATATATTTAAAGGCAAAGTTTTATGGTGCTTTGCATGTCAAGAAAATAAGTGTAGATTTTATCCTGCAATGGGAAAATAAACGTTTATTGGAGTAGGCCACAAACTTATCTATTTTCAACATATGGAATACACTTAGTACCAGATGCTTAGAATAGAAAAGGAATAGATGCACTACCATTACCTTCCAAAGGAACTGTGCACGGCAGAGGGTGAGACATTGCCACACAGAAATAACAACATATATATATATATATATATAGATAGATATAGATATATATAACTGTATGAATATATTTTCCTCGGATCAGGTAAATGAGAGTGACTTTTGTCTACTTAAGAGGAAGTATCTCAGACAAGGGAATTATAAATATAATTTCTTTAACCTAACCAAGAAGGAGAAAAGGCAGTTTCAAGTGGAAAGACCAATGAGCTAAATGACACAGAATCCTGGAAGGTCAGGAAATACTGACAAGACAATATGATTGGAGCTTCATAAAAAGAGCTGACTCTGTAATAAAGATTACTTTTACAATATGTTGAAATAGTTAATAGACTTAAAACAGTGGCAATAAAATAATTTATAGAGTGAAATGAGTCAGAAAGATAAAACAAATATATATTAACACATATATCTGAAAAATAATGATACTGGTGAACTTATTTGCAGGGAAAAAATGGAGACACAAATGTAGAGAATGGATATGAGGACATAGGACATAGCAGGGGAAGGAGAAGGCAGGCTGAATTGAGAAAGGAGCATTGACATATGTACCCTATCATGTGTGAAATAGCTAACTAGTGGAAAGCTGCTGTATAACACAGGGAGCCCAACTTGGTGCCCTGTGATGACCTGGAAAGGTGAGATGGGAGGAGGGAAGGGGGCTTAACAGGGAGGGAATATATATGTATAATTATGACTCATTTGGACTTCCCTAGTGGCTCAGATGGTAAAGTGTCTGTCTACAATGTTGGAGACCCGGGTTCAATCCCTGGGTTGGGAAGATCCCCTGGAGAAGGAAATAACGATCCACTCCAGGACTATTGCCTGGAAAATCCTATGGACAGAGAAGCCTGGTAGTCTACAGCCCATGGGATCACAAAGAGTTGGACACGACTAAGCGACTTCACTTCACTTCACTTCATGACTCATTCATGTTGTTGTATGACAGAAACCAGCACATTGTAAAGCAATTATCCTTCCAATTTAAAACATTAATTAATTAATTAAAAATAGTTCATTACAAAGATTGCAAGCAGATATTTGGCATTTGGCTCAATGCTACACAAGCATAGAGTAGAATTAACTTACATAAATGTACAGCTACTCTTGACTTTAATATAACATGGAAAAAGTTGCTGTTAATTGTGTACTCTGTGTGTCCTGTTTCCTATTGAGCACTTCATATTGATTTACATTCTGAGCTAGCTAGTGGACCAAAAGGTACTTCATTCGTTCAATAAATATTTATTGAGAGCTTACTATATGCTAGGCTCTCTTAGGGGGACAGGGAAAATCTCATTCATTGGGATGCTTATGCACCTGATGGAACCATCTTTCTCACTGCTGTACCTAAGGGCTATATGCACTGCTTGGTACAGGAAAGGTCCACCTAGACCTCTAGTCAAGGCCATCTGGAGCATACCTGAGGTCAACAAGTTTGAATTTATCATTAGTTTCAATGAGGGAGATTATGTACCATAGGGAATCATGAGACATCTTGATAAAAGAGTGAATTTTTCATAAAAAGACCTAATTATGGGATTGGAGTTTGTGTTAGGTGATTTGGGGAAAAATTTAAGGAAGCGAGAGTTTACTCTATATTAGATGCTATCAGATAAAGAACAGTCCTACAACTGGGAATAATAAGTTTTGTCTAGGAGGGGACACTAGAGCCAGGCTAAAGCTGTAATTGAAAAAAAAATTGGAAAAGAGATAGCAATCACTCATACTAGGCAAAAGAAATGAATATTTGGCAGTTGGATACTTATTGCAACTTTCACAGTGACCTGGTTTTCATTTAGGCTGAGACAGAATGATGAGTGGTCTTGCTTTCTGTTTCACTTCATCATGGTTACAGAATGATTTTGTCTGATGTTGGTGTCCTGTGAAATTATTGATTTCCAAAAGGCTAACAGCATGGCAGAACTGTAAGGACCTGGCCAATTTCTAAAAGCACCAATAATTAGAGTCAGGATGTCAGGGATGCTCTTCCCTTTCTTCTAATTAACTGTTCAACCACAAAGCCATTAGACTAGAAATCAACTACGAGAAAAAAAAACACTGCAAAAAAAAAAGTATGCATGATAAAGAATAGACTTTTAAAAGCCAATAAGTTACTAAAGAAATCAAAGAGGAAATAAAAATATACCTAGAGACAAATGACAATGAAAACTAAATGATACAAAATCTAATGGGCTTCCCTGGTGGTTCAGTGGTAAAGAATCCCTTGCCAATGCAGGGTACTCAGGTTTGATTCCCAAAACCAATGGGACACAAAAGGAGTTCTAAGGAGAAAGTTTACAGTGATACTAGCTTATCTCAGGAAATAAGAAAAATGTCAAATAACCTAATCTTACAGCTAAAGTAGCTAAACAAGAATAGCAAATAAACACAAAGCTAGTAGAAGAAAAGAAATCATGATCAGAGCAGAAATAAATTAAATAGGAACTAAAAAAAAAAAAAAGAAAAGATCAATGAGACTAAGATTGGTTATTTAAAACAGCTCTGATGAACATTGATGCAAAGTACTCAATGAAAAGTTAGAAAATTAAATTCAATAATATATTAAAAAGATCATTCAACTTGGTCTATTGGTATTTATCTCAGGGATGCAAGAATGGTTCAATATTCACAAATGAATCAATGTGATACACCATGTTAACATGTCGAAGAATAAAAGCATATGGTTATCTCAGTAGGTGCAGAAACGATTTTTGACAAAATTCAACATTTATATGACAAACCTAGACAGCATATTTAAAAGCAGAGACATAACTTGGCCGACAAAGGTCCATACAGTCAAGGCTATGGTTTTTCTAGTAGTCATGTATGGATGTGAGAGTTGGAAAATAAAGAAGGTTGAGCACAGAAGAATTGATGCCTCTGAACTGTGGTGTTGGAGAAGACTTTTGAAGTCCCTTGGACTGTGAGGAGATCAAATCAGTCAATCCTAAAGGAAATCAATCTTAGATATTCATTGGAAAGCCTGATGCTGAGGCAGAAGTGCCAATACTTTGGCCACCTGATGTGAAGAGCTGACTCATTGGAAAAGACCCTGGTGCTGGGAAAGATTGAAGGCAGGAGGAGAAGGGGACAACAGAGGATGAGATGGTTGGATGGCATCACTGACCTGATGGGCATGAGTTTGAGCAAGCTCCGGGAGATGGTGAAGGACAGGGAAGACTTGTGTACTGCAGGCCATGGGACTGCAAAGAGTTGGACACAACTGAGCGACTGAACAACAACAAAGAACTCTTAACAATGGAAGAGAACACACTTCAACATAATAAAGGCCATATATGACAGGTCTACAGCTAACATAGTAGTACTTAACATTGAAACAATGGAAGCATCTCCTTTAAGGTCACAAACAAAACAAGGATGCTCACTTGCCACTTTTATTCAACATAGTATTGGAAGGTCTCAGACAGCATCAGACAAGAGAAAAGAAATAAATTTAATACAAACTGAAGTAAAATGATCACTTTTTGCAGATGACATGATTTTATACATGAAAAATCCTAAAACCACCACCAGAAATTACTATAACTCATCAATGAATTAGGTTAAATTAATGCTAACACACAGAATTTAATATATATAAGTCTGTTGCATTACTATACACCAAGAATGAACTATCAGAAAGAGAAAATTAAGAAAGGAATCGCATTTATAATTGCATTTATAATGAAATAGGCCTATGACAAAAGAGGCAAGAATATACAATGGGAAGAAAGGCTTTTCAATAAATGGTGTTGGGAAAACTGGGAAGCTACATACAAAATAATCATACTGGACTGCTTTCTCATACTATATACAAAGATAAACTCAAAATGCATTAAACACTTAAATGAAAATCCTGAAATTATAAAACATGTAGAAGAAACCATAGGGAGCATTCTCTTTGATATCCTTGGCAATATTTTTTGAGTATGTTTCTTTAGGCAAGGGAAACAAAAGCAAAAATAAACAAATGGGACTACAATGAAATAAAAAGCTTTTGCACAGTGAAGGAAACTATCAGTGAAATGAAAAGGTCACCCACTGAATGAGAGACGTTCGCAAACAACATTCAAATAAGGGGCTAATATTCAAAAGATACATAGAACTTATACAACTCATCACCAAATAAAAAGAAAAAGAACCTGTTCAAAAATAGCAGAGGATCTGAAAAGACTTTTTTCCCAAAAAAGACATACAGATGGCCAACAAGCACATGAAAATATGCTCAATGTCACTGACCATTAGGGAAGTGCAAATGAAGACCACAGTGTGATATCACCTCACATCTGTCAGAATGGCTATCATCACAAGAACGAGGAGAAAGAGACTCTTGTGCACTGTTGTTTGAGAATGTAAATTAGTACAGACACTATGGGAAACAATACGGAGAATTAAAAATCCCCCAATTAAAAATAGCATTACTGTGTGATCCAGCAATTCCACTCCTGAATATTTATCTGAATAGAATGAAAACAATAATTAAAATGATAAATGCACCTCTGTGTTCACTGCTATCTTTGACCTGCTCTGTTCACTACTGTGCTCACCCTGGGGCTTCCCAGGTGGCTCACATGGTGAAGAATCTGCCTGCAATACAGGAGACCCAGGTTTCATCCCTGGAGAAGGGCATGGCAAGCCACTCCAGTATTCTTGCCTGGAGACTCCCAGAGGAGACTGGCAGGCAATATTCATGGGATTGCACAGAGTCGGACACGACTGAATGAGTAACACTTTCACTTTTCATGTTCACTGAGGCTTTATTTACAAGAGGTAAGATATGTAAACAACCTAAGTGCCCATCAGTAGATGAATGGGCAAACAAGACATGGTGCATACACATAACGCAATATTAGGCATAAAGATGAAGGAAATCTTGCCATTCGTGACATGCGTGGACCTCGACGGTGTTACGCCAAGTGAAACAAATCAGACCAAGAAAGACAAATATTGTATGGTTTCACTTATATGTGGAATCTAAAAAAAAGAAACACATAAACAAGCATAACAAACAGTAACAGAGCCATGAAGACCGAGAACAAGCAGGTGGTTGCCAGAGCAGAGGGAGGAGAATGAGAGAAATAGGTGAGAGAGACTAAGAGGTACTCATTTATTTTGCAGCTGGTAAACTTCCAGCTGCAAAATAAATGAGTCACAATATAAAATGCAGTGTGGGGGATATAGTCAATAACTAAGTGTTATCTTCTTAAATTTACATTTGGAAGCTAGACTCATTGTGGTGACCAGTTTAAAACATACAGAAATATCGAATCACTAGGCTGTATAGTTAAGAACTAACATAGTGTTATAGGTAAATTATACTTCAGAAAAAGAAAAAAAACAAACAAACTCATAGTAAAAGAGATCAGATTTGCAGTTACCAAAGATGGGTACTGGGAGGGGCGGTGGGCATTTGATGAAGTCAGTGAAAAGTAAGAATCTTTCATTTATGAGATAAATAATACTAGGAATGGAATGTACAGCATGATTAATACAATTTACACTGAAATGTGTTATATATGAAACTGTTAAGAGGGTAAATCCTGAGTTCTCATGACAAGAAAAATCTTTTTTTCTATTTCTTTAATCTTTTATCTGTATGAGATGATGGGTGTTCACTAAACTTATGTGATAATCATTTCATGATTTTATAAGTCAAAGCATTACACTGTACACCTTAAACTTAAAAAGTGTTGTATGTCATTTATATCTCAGTGAAACTGGAAGAAGAAAATAAAGAGGGGGGGAGGAATTAATTCTAATTAATAAAGAGCTAATGTATTCATTCCCAAAGTCCTATCCAATTATCACATAGGAAATGACACTCAGTTTAGTTTCTTGCCAGGAATTGCTATTTTCTGGGTTCACATTGACTCTGGACTCCCTATTGGTTCTAGACGGACTCACTGCCTTCTAGATGCACAGCCACAAAAATAGTACTAGTCATAGTGGCCCTGGGAATACCCTCAGCCCTGGTGTCTCAGATGGTAAAGAACCCGCCTGCAATGAGGGAGACCCAGGTTCGATCTCTGGGCCAGGAAGATCCCCTGGCGAAGGGAATGGCAATGCGCTCTAGTATTCTTGGAGAAGGCCTGCAGAATCTCATGGACAGAGGAGCCTAGCAGGCTGCACAGTCCATGGGCTTGCAAAGAGAGGGACACAACTGAGAGAAATTAACACTTTCACTACAGACTAAAATATTTTTGTGGAATGATTTTTCTTTTTCGTAGGCAGGTAGTTTCAATTGTTGTTTCAGTTCTTCTCCATCTAAAGTTAAGACCATTGCTAGTACTATTTTTAGAGTTTGTTTTTGCATTTTCTCATTTGTGTTCTGCACTTCTAAAAAGATGTTTGCATTGTCATCCTCAATTTAAAAAAGCTTTTTTATTTTCTAGTTTTCTTTCTGCTTTCACCCACTCTGGCCTATGCTGAGATCTCACAAAGGTAAGGTGCTGCCAGTATACCCTCCTGCCAGACCTGTCCAACAGGACTGCTAATGAGGTAAGATATGGAACCTCCTGCCTGCAGACACCCTCATACCAAGTTGATGATGTCACAAGATTGCTGTCCTCATGACAAACTGTTCGCACTCAGTCGCCCCTCTTGGCTTTACTAGCAAGAACTGCCAGCCCATGTGTCAATTTGTAATGCTTCCTGCTAAGTGGCTTCACACTCTGCTGGCTTTTTCTCGCCTAACTTCCCAAAGATAGGTCTAGTCCTTTCCATACACTGAGAAACATCAGGAATCTGACATTTTCTTTCCGAAAAAAGAAAGTCTTTCTGGGCATGCATGGAAAGTTGTCTTGAGGACACAAGTGACCCTTTGCCACTATTTATACTTCTGTCCCTTCAAAAATTATCTAGTTTGCACACACAGGTGCTGTATTGACTTGACAAGCTGCCACTTTCCTAGCAGATGATCCCTTCTAACAATATTTGGATTCTTGAACACTTCCTCGCCCCCATTCCATGTCAGTTTCTGTATAAATGTGCTGCCCTGCCTGAGTGTTAGCAGCTGAATTGGGGTATATTACATTTCAATTAAATGAAAAGGGTATTTAGATATTTTGTAGAACAGTAAAGCAAACACACAGAGCAGTCCCACAACTCACTTGACAATAATTCACTATTATGTATGATTTCTAATTAAGTGTGTGATTTCCAAATCATATGTGACTTCTAATGCTAGGCTAATGTGTCTTCCTGAAGCCAGGCAGACCGTGTGCTTGATTTAAGACATCTCAAAAGTCCTTGGTTCTTTGAGGCTGCTGCTGCTACTGCTGCTAAGTCACTTCGTGTCCAACTCTGTGCGACCCCATAGACGGCAGCCCACCAGGCCCTCTGTCCCTGGGATTCTCCAGGCAAGAATACTGGTGTGGGTTGCCATTTCCTTAGAAATTATGTGAAACAGTTCTAAAGATCCCATTTATAGTTTTCGCAATTTTTCACAGTGCTTGTACTGTAACTAGCTGTTTCAGTACACACAGTTCTTTTTTTCTCTTTCCTGCCTGGTGTGTGTTATGCAGTAGTGTGTATTTTTTATTATTCAAAGGAAATTGATTTGCAGTTGGGAAAATAACCTCTCTAGAGATCAGTTGATGCCATATTTGCAGAGAGAAAAGTATACAAGAAAACTACATATGCTAAAAATACAAAAAAGTCCCAGTTTACATGTAATTCAATTTCTTCTCTCCACTTTTTAAATTTTAATTTATATTTCCTATACCTGTCCTTTAGCACCATACTCTTGGGCTATTTTCTTGCAAAAGAATACTAGGGACTCTGAGGATCAATCGCTTAAGCATAAAGCAAACGGAAAATAAAAATACCATCTAGATGAGAAACTGCTAAATTGGCTCTAAAAACTATTCAAAATCCAATATAAAATCAGAGGCATGGAAAACACAAACAGGAGGCTTATGTTTCTAAACGTTTTCTCATCTCAATTTCACATTGAAAATTGTTTTATAAAAGACATAGGTGGCAGGTCAGGAACGCAGGAAATAATTTTTTCTATCTTCTGATACCAAAGATAGTTGCCTTTTTCTTATTACAAAAGACGCAAACTTCCTGGTTTGGGTTTTCGTTTTCTTGACTCTGTCTTATGAAAGGTGCTGAATAATAGGAAGGAAAAGGGAATTATTCATCCTGACATATGATGTTTATAATGTTCCCACAGAGCTACACATCTGTCACTGAAGTACAGTATCACAACATGGTAAAGGGCATTCAATATATTTTTCAGCCTGCATGTAATACAAACCATTGGACAGAGATTGGAAAGGAATTAACAAGCAAAGGGAAAAAAGGCTTTCACTGTCAGAAGCCAATGTCAAAAGCAAACAGCAACTAAATTTAAAAAAATCAACATTTAAATTTTAAAGTACCATTGATCTCTCATGAACATAATGTCCTGCCTGTGAACACCAGTGCAAAATAGAGTTTTGTTTTAACATTGGCCAGTCCGAAAGTGAAGTAGACCAAGAATATTATTTTTTAAGAATGAACAATCATTTCATTAAGTAATATTTTGTAAAACTTCAAATAAGCAGATGTAGAATTCAAAGATTAAATGCATTTTAAGCCAAAACTGAAAGCTTTTTTAAAAATTTCAAACAGGTACAATTTAGATCAGAAAAAAAATTTTTTGAATGTTAAAACTATTAAAAAGTGGAATTTTCATAAAATAAACTATGAAAAAAGTTAAGTTTAGAAGAGGAAATTAGAGGTTAAAAGAGAAATTATTCAAATCAACTACTGGCATTAATTTATTTAACTGCTTAATGGGTATTTTTAGCTAAATGCTAATTAAATACTGATGTAACTATAAGTAGCTTATGCAACTATACAGTAGATAGATAAATAGATAATGTTAAGCCACTGCTTATGTTTTTAATGATCTTCTTATCTCCTCCTGCAAGTGCTATAAGATATGGAACGCTTTTGATCTAAGTTTCTTGACCTACCTACATCAATCCCTGGGAAGCAGACCCCTGCCTTAGAAATGAGGAAACGCAAAAAGGATAAAGATGTTAGGAGACTGTCACAAGGCAGTCAGTGGAGAGCCAGAAAGAAAATCTAGCTCTTCAGCTTCCTTCCCTAAGATTAATGAGAGCTGCCTGGCTTTGTTATTTACTAAGTGATCATTTTCATGTTCTGTAAGGTAGGTTACCAACATAAATGCTCCAATTTCTGGTTGTAACATTCAACTTAGAGTTGAAACCAGCTCCACCATTCATTAATTATAAGATCTTTGAAAAGTTACTTAAAACCTGTGCTTCACTTCCCCCTTTTCAAAATTAGACTAGTAAGAGTATCTGCTTCATTTAGTAACTGTATTAACTGAGTTAATAGAGCATAGGCATTGTATGCCTGGCAGAAAATAGTTGTTCTTCTAGTTGAGGTATCATATTAATAAAAGATTTGAAATTGACATATGCTCAAACCCAGGTTAAAACTGCATTAAGCCATCTATAAACATATGGCACAGTTCACAGTACTTCTCCATTGTAGTGCTCATCATATTTTAATGGAATCATTAATTTTGAAATTAGTTTTTTACTCTCAGTTGCCTCAGATAACATACACTTTTTGAGGGTAATGATTTATTTTTAGTCTTCATAGCAATATAGAAATAATGACCAATAGTCACTGAACAAAACAGACAGTATATGTTTGCTTAACCTTTATATTTTAAAGTTGAGGATTTAAAGATAGATAAGCTAAAGTGACTTGCCATAGATCACAGGGTTAATGACACATAAAGACACATTAGAAGCCAGAGTAATGTTAGAGCAGCAATTACCCATCACCAGGGCTAGTTTTGCACTGGAAAAGGAAATGGCAACCCACTCCAGTGTTCTTGCCTGGAGAATCCCAGGGATGGGGAGCCTGGTGGGCTGCCGTCTAGGGGGTCGCACAGAGTCAGACACGACTGAGGTGACTTAGCAGCAGCAGCAGGGCTAGTTTTGTGGGTGTGTGACTTGCACAGTTGCACAGGACTCTGTCTCATAAGAGCCATGCACTTTGGTTAGTATTCAACTGAGCTGTCATGAAATTCTTAATAACTTAATTTTTTATTATTCTTAATAATTTTTAATAAGGAGCCCCACATTTTCATTTTGCACTATGAAAATTATATGGCCTAACTTGACCATCATGCAGTCTCATAATCCAACTTTAAAAATAGATTTGAAGGTCCTGGACTGAGAAAAGCCT
Organism: Oryx dammah; assembly: GCF_014754425.2. Classification (NCBI taxonomy): domain Eukaryota; kingdom Metazoa; phylum Chordata; class Mammalia; order Artiodactyla; family Bovidae; genus Oryx; species Oryx dammah. The sequence goes on from NW_024070211.1 coordinate 19,158,620, forward strand.
TCCACAGATGAAGGCAGAATTGCATACTCTGGACTCTTGTTCTACCAGAGCAGCAGGAAGAAAGACTTCCTTCCCTTCAACTCTTTTCCAGGGGCCATGAACATTCTTTGTTTCAGAGCTGGTGGGGCCAAATGACAGCAAGAGTACACTTGAGAGAATGACTTTACCAGTCCCAGCCACCCCAATGAGACAGCACAATTGGTCTCATCAGACCTTTAAGGCCATTCCTGAAATTAAAAAAAAATAGATAATAAATAACATCATCTTGCACATGAAATTCACAGCAAATTTTATCAATTGCTATATCCTCCTATGTTGGAGCTTCTCTATCCTCCAGAATGTAAATGCTCACTGGTTTCCTAGTGAATTCATCTGCAAAATGTCATCAGGCTTTGTCTGTCTCAGAGAGTGCCCCGTGCTCCCAGACTCCTAGAGTTACTGACAAGATAAATTCATAGAGGAACTAAAATTGGAAATAATAGTGACAAGCCTGGATCTGAAACAGTTAACACAGATAACAACCTGGTCCAACCTCCTGTTCTACTCCAGCCCCGTGATGTTCCCAGACCATAGACACTCCAGGCAACACTCCCCATCCTGAATATCTCCCAGAGGATGGCAAGTTCTGATATTTTCACAATCTGGAGGTCATTAGTGGACTTATGAAATGAATCCCTGCATGCATGCATGCTTAGTCCCTTCAGTTATGTCCAACTCTTAGACTATAGCCTGCCAGGCTCCTCTATCCATGGGATTTCCCAGGCAAGAATACTGGAGTGGGTTGCCATTTCCTCCTCCAGGGGATCTTCCCAACCCAGGGATCGAACCCAGATCTTGCTCCTGTATTGGCAGGTGAATTCTTTAGCACTGAGTCACCTGGGAAGTCCCATGAATCCCTAGTAAACTTCAAATTATCAGGACAAAAGAGTAAGCTAAGTCATACTTGTACTGCTCTGTAAGTATTGAGTGTTTTGGTGGTTTTTTTTTTTTTTTTTTTGAGTCTAGGTTTTATAGTCACTGATTACAAAGCTAGAAGAGGGGAGTTGGGGAAGGACAGGAGGAAGAATTGGACTCTCAACGCTTCTGCAGCAACTCACTTAACCATTCTTCAGTAGATCACTCTTCCTCTCTGAATATCTAAGTCCTTTATGATTTCCTTACTTGACCCAACCTCACACCATGATTTACCCTTCTTCCCTTATTTTCAGCAGAAGACTGTGATTCTTTTTTTCCAGGAGAAAGATACACTATCAGGTGGGCCTTTCTTCCATCAAACATACAAACCTACCTGTAGCTTTGCCCTCCCATTTTAATGGAGACAGTGTCTCTTCTGAACGGCCAACTGTTTTATCTTTGGAGACTTCATATCAGCACTTAAACATTTCAAGTGCTTCCAGTGGTTCAATACAGGATACAGGACACTTGGGGCTGGTGCACTGGGATGACCCAGAAAGATGATATGGGGAGGGAGGTGGGAGGGGGGTTCAGAGTTGGGAACTCATGTACACTTGAGGTGGATTCATGTCAATGTATGGCAAAACCAATACAGTATTGTAAAGTAAATAATAATAATAAACAGAGTAAGGTGAGGTGAAGTCGCTCAGTCGTGTCAAACTCCTTGCGACCCTGTGGACTGTAACCTACTAGGCTTCTCCGTCCATTGGATTCTCCAGGCAAGAATACTGGAGTGGATTGCCATTTCCTTCTCCAGGGGATCTTCCCGACCCAGGGATCGAACCCGGGTCTCCCTCATTGGAGGCAGATGCTTTAACCTCTGAGCCACCAGGGAAGAATAAATAAATAAATAATAAAAAATTAAAAAAAGAAAATGAAAAAAAAAAAGTAAACCCAAAACCCATGGCTTGTATCCATGCCTGCAGCATGTATGACCACAACTCTCTCCCTCATGGTCAAGTGTTCAAAGGTTTCTCTTACTGTCTTAGTCCACTTCCGCCTTCACTGACCATTTGAGCCATTTTTACCACACATCTAGAGAAGGAAATGGCAACCCACTCCAGTATTCTTGCCTAGAGAATCCTATGGACAGAGGAGTCTGGCCGGTTGCCATCTAAGGGGTCACAGAGTTGGATATAACTGAAGTGACTTAGCAGCAGCAGCAGCAGCAGCACCACACACCATCCAGCTCTGCCCCCATTCTCCATCAGTACCCCCTCTAAGTGAGCCTCCATGTTTTTCAATACAAAGGATGTTTTTCTGCTTTCATTTAACCCAATTTCTTGGGCAGAACTTGATATTGACAAATATTCCTTGAAATACTCTGGTCGTGTTTCAACTTCAATATCTTCTTATTTCATTTTTTCTAGGTTATCTTAGTGTATCTACATACACTCTTATGATGTCATTTACTATCTTTATGCTAATAACATATATTTCTACCACATATGTTTCTTTCAAATATTTATTTTCATGACAAATTGCTCTTCTATATTCTAGGCCTGCAGGTAACCATGATTGTTGACATGCCCACTGCAAATCTCCAGATACCTGAAACTCAGTGTATCTAAAACTGAACTCATGTGTTTCCCCCCCCTAAATATTGTTGCTTCTTTTCCTTCTAGAACTCCTGAGGTCAGTAAGTGATGCCAATGTAAATTCCATTTTTCATGCCAGAAACGTGGAAGCCATTCTTGACTCTTTGTACTTCTTCAGTCTTTACTTCTAATCAATGACTAAATCATGATGATTCTAAATTCAAAATCTGTCTCAAAAAGATCTATTCTTTTTCATATGCACCACTTCCACCTCAGTCTGCATCACCACCATTTTCTCTTCACCTACTGCAATAGCCTCTAACTGGTATCACACACACAACCTTTCCCCTCCAATCTAATTTTTGCTTAGAAGCCAGGAAGATGCTTTTCAAAAGGATCCTAATCTCTGATACATTTCAATTTAGAATTCAACTCAGTTTGTGTCCTGTTACTTTTGATATTGATCTGAGACCCTAATCCAGACTACGACTCTTTGCATGATACAGATCAGCGCCTGCCTTATCTTGTGTCACATTTCAATTCTCTATCCACCAATCACAGCGGAACCTTGAAAATGACCTGTTTATCTTTTCCTCAGGGCCTTTGCCATGTTGTTTAATTTGCTTGGAAATTTCTTCCTCATATTTACCTGGCTACATCCCACTCATCTTTGAGTATGCCACTTAAATAACACTTTCTCAGCCAATCCCACACAATCCTCCATACAAGGCTCTTTCTTTATATTTTTATAGTATCTTGTTTTTCTTCTTGAGTACTCAAGTACTTGAGTACCAGAATTTTAATTATTTGTATAGTATCCACCACATCCCCATCACAACTCTTAGCCAGAATGCTCCAAGAAGCAGAGATCATATCTCTCCCCTCCATTAAACTGTGAACCCTGCACTTAGCCTTGCATCTTACACAAAGTAGGAGCTTCCTAAATATTTGTTAACTGAATCAATGGATGAAAACTATAGCTACTAAAATCCTACTTTGGGATTTAATAAAGCAAAACCAGGATTGCCTTCAGGCTGGACCTTGAGCTCCTAGAAGAAGCAGAGGGAGTATTATATACAACTAGGAAAAGTAAAATATCTGGTTTCATAAAATTTTGTCAGCTTATAAATGGCCCTAGATCCACATCTTATGGGTACAAAGCTATGCTGAGGGACTTCTCCAAAGATGCAACTGTAATAAATGCATATGATTCAAATATCCTCTGCAGTTTGTTTCTAAGATGAATTGGGTCATATTACTTTTATACACATCATGGGGTAAATCCTGAGGCCTCATGAGCTCAGAGTGTACACATAGATTCACACAGAGGCGTTAGGATTCAGTATTCTCATCCACAATGTGTTTAAGTCACAGTGTGTATTTTATAGGGATTTTCAATTGCTTTGCTGCTACATTTCTTTTCTCAATTTTTTTTTCTCTTTTTGAGATTAGAAACAACAGCAGCCATGTCACTTCCATAACATACTGGCAATAAAATAGTTTGATTTGTTTGTTTTGTCTGTTTAAATAGCAGAAATACTCCACTGCATAAGAACAGATGTTTAAATCAGTTGCTTCTCCTTTATGGTTCAGCATATTACTTTCCTCCAGACCTTTCTGAGAGAGCTAATTATATATGATATGGGGCGTTTGTAGATTTAACTGTACCAACTTTTTTTCCGTGAAGGAAGATGCTGAGAATGTAATGGGGAAATGTAGTATTTTATGGTATTGCTTCACCTTTAGAAACAGGAGTGGGCATGCTAAGTCACTTCAGTGACGTCCAACTCTCTGCAACTCCATGGGTTGTAGCCCACCAGCCTCCTCTGTCCATGGGATTCTCCAGGCAAGAATACCAGACTGGGTTGTCATTTCTTCTTCCAGGGGATCTTCCTGACCCAAGGATCGAACCCGCATCTCCTGTGTCTCCTGCATTGCAGGCAGATTCTTCACCACAGGAGGAGGATATGCAATGTATTTCCTGATCCTTGGAAGTGCTCCACATTAGAAAATTAAATTCATGAAAACATAAGTCTAGACTATGTGTGTCTATTAGCTTATATAGCAAAACATTTTTTCCCCTAGGAATCTGCTAGTAGGTAATGTTTGACAGACACAAACTTTCAGAGTCTTATCATTAGGCAGTAGCATAGCATTATTAACTTGACTTTTTCTTTTCTCCCATATATTTGTTTGTTTCTCCTTCTACTTAATGGGATGCTGGTTGTCTATAGTCACTTCTTTCTCAATTATACTAATAAGAGCACCGGCAAGAATATATTTACTTGTTTGCATCAGTGCTGCTTATATTCGTAAAAATACTTTTTAAAAAGTGTCAGTGTTGACATTGATGCATGAGGGTAATAGCCCTCTCTGACTTTTTCTTATTTCTAGGAAGAATTCAGAAGCTACACATGGTCTCAACTAAAGTTAAAGCTTTGTCTGCTTCATCCAAGGAAGACTGAGAAATCTTAAGATAATTTCCAACAGCGCAAAGACAATGTAGAGTTTAACTGTGTATTCTGTTGCATTTTTCTTTGGCCTCATAGACAGCAAAAAAAAAAAAAAATAGACTAAAGGAAACAGAAGGTCATTTGTAGAGGGACACATAAAAAAATTGTATGTGCTGGCTGAACTGGTAATTACCTCACATCAAAAACTTTGTTAGTATAAATTGGATATCATTTTCATCCACTCCACTGACAACTTTTAGGACAAATGGTAAGGAAAGCACTTAGATAAAATGCAGAGATTCTGGAAAGATCCTGAGAATGCATTATTCTTTCTTTTCACAAGAATACTTTTGGCTCACCTGTCCAAATGGCTGTGAGAGGCAGTAGATTCCTGGGTATAAGAAAGGGTTTTACTCTGCAAATTGAAGATCTTTAGAAAGACACTTGTGAAGGGCTTCCTTTCAGGGGCTTGATGAGACACTGGTAAGAGATCCTTTAAGAAAAGATTATGGAAGATACTGGAAAGGACTTGACTTCCAACAATTTGTGGATCCTTGGGGATTTAGATGGGGCAAAATTGAATGTGTGTGTTTGCATGCACTCAAACACGTGTCTGGACTGATGGCCTTCTTAGCCTTCAAAACAGAAGGCAGACCAAGAACCTTAAAGAATAGGAAGAGATTGTCTGTATGACTTTGAAACTGTGGCTGAAATATCATCTTCTTTAGCCTTTGACTTTTTTAAAGGAGGAAATCAGATGTGTAACAAATCAGACAATAGCAATAAGGAGCAAATAAATTTTAAAAATATATGAAATAGGTGATTGGGATTGACATATACATGTGCTTAGTCACTCAGTCATGTGCAACTCTTTACGACCTCATGGAGTGTAGCCCACCAGGCTCCTCTGTCCATGGGGATTCTCCAGGCAAGAATACTGGAGTGGGTTCCCATGCCTTCCTCCAGGGGAATCTTCCTGACCCAGGAATCAAACCGGGGTTTCCACATTGAAGGTGGATTCTTTACCATTTGAACCACCAGGGAAGCCCAAGAATACTGAAATGGATAGCCTATTCTTTCTCCAGGGGATCTTCCTGACCCAGGAATCGAACCAAAGTCTTCTGCATTGCAGAAGGATTCTTTACAAGCTGAGCTACTTGGGAAACTCGACACGTACATACTCAGTTCAGTTCAGTTCAGTTCATTCGCTCAGTCGTGTCCGACTCTCTGTGACCCCATGAATCGCAGCACGCCAGGCCTCCCTGTCCATCACCAACTCCTGGAGTTCCCTCAGACTCACGTCCATCAAGTCAGTGATGCCATCCAGCCATCTCATCCTCGGTCGTCCCCTTCTCCTCCTGCTTCCAATCCCTCCCAGCATCAGAGTCTTTTCCAATGAGTCAACTCTTCACATGAGGTGGCCAAAGTACTGGACTTTCAGCTTCAGCATCATTCCTTCCAAAGAAATCCCAGGGCTGATCTCCTTCAGAATGGACTGGTTGGATCTCCTTGCAGTCCAAGGGACTCTCAAGAGTCTTCAACAACACAGTTCAAAAGCGTCAATTCTTCGGCGCTCAGCCTTCTTCACAGTCCAACTCTCACATCCATATATGACTACTGGAAAAACCATAGCCTTGACTAGATGGACCTTAGTCAGCAAAGTAACGTCTCTGCTTTTGAATATGCTATCTAGGTTGCTCATAACGTTTCTTCCAAGGAGTAAGCATCTTTTAATTTCATGGCTGCAATCACCATCTGCAGTGATTTGGGAGCCCAGAAAAATAAAGTCTGACACTGTTTCCACTGTTTCCCCATCTATTTCCCATGAAGTGATGGGATCAGATGACATGATCTTCATTTTCTGAATGTTGAGCTTTTAGCCAACTTTTTCACTCTCCTCTTTTACTTTCATCAAGAAGCTTTTTAGTTCCTCTTCACTTTCTGCCATAAGGGTGGTGTCATCTGCATATCTGAGGTGATTGATATTTCTCCCAGCAATCTTGATTCCAGCTTGTGTTTCTTCCAGTCCAGCGTTTCTCATGATGTACTCTACATAGAAATTAAATAAGCAGGTGACAATATACAGCCTTGACATACTCCTTTTCCTATTTGGAACCAGTCTGTTGTTCCATGCCCAGTTCTAACTGTTGCTTCCTGGCCTACATACAGATTTCTCAAGAGGCAGGTCAGGTGGTCTGGTATTCCCATCTCTTTCAGAATTTTCCACAGTTTATTGTGGTCCACACAGTCAACGGCTTCAGCCTAGTCAATAAAGCAGAAATAGATGTTTTTCTGGAAATTTCTTGCTTTTTCCATGATCCAGTGGATGTTGGCAATTTGATCTCTGGTTCCTCTGCCTTTTCTAAAACCAGCTTGAACATCAGGAAGTTCATGGTTCACGTATTGCTGAAGCCTAGCTTGGAGAATTTAGAGCATTACTTTACTAGCGTGTGAGATGAGTGCAATTGTGCGATAGTTTGAGCATTCTTTGGCATTGCCTTTCTTTGGGATTGGAATGAAAACTGACCTTTTCCGGTCCTGTGACCACTACTGAGTTTTCCAAACTTGCTGGCATATTGAGTGCAGCACTTTCACAGCATCATCTTTCAGGATTTGAAATAGCTCAACTGGAATTCCATCACCTCCACTAGCTTTGTTTGTAGTGATGCTTTCTAAGGCCCACTTGACTTCACATTCCAAGATGTCTGGTTATACATACTACTGTATGTAAAATAGAAAACTAATAAGAACCTATTGTATAGCACATGGAACTCTTTGTCAATATTCTATAATGGCCTATATGGGGAAAAAAGCTTTAAAAAAGAGGGAATATATATATATAACTGATTCACTTTGCTGTATATCTTAAACTAACACAAAAGTAACTAAATCAACGATACTCCAATAAAAAACTTAAAAAATAAAAGAGAGAGAGAAGGCAGAGCTGAAAAGGTGAACTGATACCTTGGAGGCCGAGAGAGTACAAGACAATCATGTCACAGGTAGGCTTTTTCCTGCTGCCTGCTTCTTGGCATACCTTTAGCCTAGAGAAGTAGATGGTCATTCAGCCTCCATTCCTTCAGAGAGTTCCTCCACTTAGTGCACTTCAACAACCAAGCTGATTCCTAAAGAGATCACAAGAAAAAGCAACCACTATCTGAGGGATGTCTATACATCCAGCAAAGGAAGACGAAGTAGATTTGAGCCTCTGGGGGAGATAGATGAAGGTTCTGACAACAGGACTATCTGATAATAACATGGTAACGAACAGCTATGAAGATTCAAGTTAAGCACAAGACAGGACTTCTCCAAATATAAACTAAATATATGAAGTAGAGAATTCAGTCGATGAGTTAAAGATATGGGATGGTTGTTGTTAAGACTGGGATTAGTAGCCTAGAAGAATGAGTGCAAGAGTATTATCTCAAAGTACAGACCAAAAATGTGAAAAAAGAGCAAATTTGAAAAGATGTGAGATCTGGAGAACAGATTTCAGAGATGTGATACCCAAATCACAATTTCCGAAGGAGAAAAGGAAACGGATGGGAGATATACAATAACTATACTCGTGACTGAAGAATGTTTCTCTGAGATGAAGATTGCTTTCTACAGAATGAATGGAAAATTACATTAAGTTTCTGGAAATTGTAATGAGAAAGTCATATGCTAGATTCTTGAACTCAAGACAAAGGGAAAAGTACGATGGTTCAATTAATTTTGTCTGTTATCTACATAGTAACTTGGTAAGGAATAGGATGGGAAAAGCTTTTTACAAACTGTGACATTTAAATATTCACTTATACAACAGTCAATCCTAAAGGAAATTAACCCTGAATAGTCATTGGAAAGAATGATGCTGAAGCTGGAGCTCCAATACTTTGGCCACCTGATACGAAGAGCTCACTTATTGGAAAAGACCTTGATGCTAGGAAAGATTAAGGGCAGGAGGACACTGGGGTAATAGAGGATGAGATGGTTGGATGGCAACACCGATTCAATGGACATGAGTTTGAACAAACTCTGGGAGATAGTGACGGACAGGGAAGCCTGGCATGCTGCAGTCCATGGGATCACAAAGAGTCCTGAGTGAGTGACTGAACAATAAAAAGAAATTTTTGAAATATTTCTCTTTATACATTGTTATTCTAATACACTAAACAGTTTAATGAAAGTAAATCAAATGTCTCCAAAAAGTTAAACTTATACAATTTCCATTCTCTTTTAGAAATTAAATCATTATCTCAAAGGAACATTGCACATAGTGTTGATATGGGTTATTTCATCCACTGTGACTTTAAAGAGAAAAGAGAACCTGAAATTATAAAAGAGATTGCTTTAAAAGTATAGCAATGATGAGCTATAAGACCACTGGTGCCATAAAGCATTCATCATTCTTTCTCTCATAGGGCTATTTTCAAAATAGCAGGACATCAAGTACTTTTTATTAGAATTCAAATAACTTGAGAAATAAATGTTTTGTACAAAATGATAATATTTTAAAACGTATTATAGTCAGCAAAGATATAAGTGTAGAATTAATGCTGTGGAAAAATAAGCTATAACACTTAAAGCAAGCAGTTGCTTCTAATACTGCTTCTGTTTTCCATGAACTGTAACATTGGTCCTCACAATAGAAATGCGGGTTCCCATTCTTCCCCCTCTTCACCTGCAGGGATTTGAGAAACCAAACTTATTTCCTTGAACATTCCTCTCCTTTTGTAAAACAAGAAGAATGATAGTTTCTACGTAAGGATTGTTAGGGACAGTGTTTATCTATATAAAGCACTTAATGTAAAAACGTGCTGCAGTGCAAGTGATGAAGAATAGAAAAAACTGATATAGGCTTCCTTTTTTTCCATTCTTATTCTCCCCAGAAAATAACTACTTAACAACAGATATACTGACAGGTTATGAAATTTACAAGGAAAAACATTGATGTTTGTGACATTCTTATATAGGATATAAGCTATGACAAATCTAGACAGCATATTAAAAAGCAGAGACATTACTTTGCTAACAAAGGTCCGTCTAGTCAAAACTATGGTTTTTCCAGTAGTCATATGAACGTCAAAGTTGAATATAAGGAAAGCTGAGCATAAGGGTCCTTTCCAAAGAGTTAGCTCTTCGCATCAGGTGGTCAAATTATTGGAGCTTCAGCTTTAGCATCAGTCCTTCCAATGAACATTCAGGACTGATTTTCAGTTCAGGTCAGTTTAGTCACTCATTCAGGTCTGACTCTTCGTGACCCCATGGACTGCAGCACACCAGGCCTCCCTGTCCATCACCAATGCCCAGATCTTGCTCAAACTCATGCCCATTGAGTTGGTGATACCATCCAACCATCTCATCCTCTGTTGTCCCCTTCTTCTCCTGCCTTCAATCTTTCCCAGCATCAGGGTCTTTTCAAATGAGTCAGTTCTCTGCATCAGGTGGCCAAAGTATTGGAGTTTCAGCTTTAGCATCAATCCTTCCAATAAACATTCAGGACTGTTTTCCTTTAGGATTGATTGGTTGGATCTCCTTGCAGTCCAAGGGACTCACAAGAGTCTTCTCCAACACCACAGTTCAAAAAGCACTGATTCTTCAGTGCTCAGCTTTCTTTATATTCCAACTCTCACATCCATACATGACTACTGGAAAAACCATAGCTTTGCCTAGATGGACCTTCATTGGCAAAGTAATATCTCTGCTTTTTAATATGCTATCTAGGGTGGTCATAACTTTTCTTCCAAGGAGCAAGTGTCTTTTAATTTTATGGCTGCAGTCACCATCTGCAGTGATTTTGGAACCCCCCCAAAATATAGTATCTCCCTGTTTCCATTGTTTCCCTATCTATTTGCCATGAAGTGATGGGACCGGATGCCATGATCGTTGTTTACTGAATGTTGAGTTTTAAGTCAACTTTTCCACTCTCCACTTTCACTGTCATCAAGAGGCTCTTTAGTTCTTCTTCACTTTCTGCCAAAAAGAAGGTGTCTTCTGCATATCTCAGGCTATTGATATTTCTCCTGGAAATCTTGATTCCAGCTTGTGATTCATCCAGCCCAGCCTTTCTCATGATGTACTCTGATATAAGTTAAATAAGCAGGGTGACAATATACAACCTTGATGTACTCCTTTCCCAATTTGGAACCAGTCTGTTGTTCCACGTGCAGTTCTAATTGTTGGTTTCTTGACCTGCATACAAATTTCTCAAGGGACAGGTCAGGTGGTCTGGTATTCCCATCTCTTTCAGAATTTCCCACAGTTTATTGTGATCCACACAGTCAAAGGCTTTGGCAAAGTCAATAAAGCAGAAGTAGATGCTTTTCTGGAACTCTCTTGCTTTTTTGATGATCCAGTGGATGTTGGGAATTTTATCTCTGGCTCCTCTGTCTTTTCTAAATCCAGATTGAACATCTGGAAGCTCAAGGTTCACATACTGTTGAAGCCTGGCTAGGAGAATTTTGAGCATTACTTTACTAGCATGTGAGAAGAGTGCAAATATGTCATAGTTTGAACATTCTTTAGCATTGCATTTCTTTGGGATTGGAATGAAAACTGACCTTTTCCAGTCTCATGGCCACTGCTGAGTTTTCCAAATTTGCTGGCATTTTGAGTGCAGCGCTTTCACAGTATCATCTTTTAGGATTTGAAATAGCTCAATTGGAATTCCATCACCTCCACTGGCTTTGTTTGACATCAGGTTGATTATATTCTTTGCAGCTAAAGATGGAGAAGCTCTATACAGTCAGCAAAAACAAGACCATGAGCTGACTATTGCTCCGATCATTAACTGCTTATTGCCAAGTTCAGAGATAAATTGAAGAAAGTAGGGAAAACCACTATATCATTAAGGTAGGACCTAAATCAAATCCCTTACAATTATACAATGGAAGTGAGAAATAGATTCAAGGGATTAGATCTGATAGACAGAGTGCCTAAAGAACTATGAACATAGGTTTTTGACATTGTACAGGAGGCAGGGATCATGATCATCCCCAAGAAAAAGAAACGCAAAAGGGCAAAAGAGTTTTCTGAGGAGGCCTTACAAATAGATGAGAAAAGAAGAGAAGCTAAAGACAAAGGAGAAAGGGAAAGATATACCCATCTGAATGCAGAGTTCCAAAGAATAGCATAATATGTACATCCAGGTGTTTAAGTTGGATTTAGAAAAGGCAGAGGAACCAGAGATCAGATTGCCACCATCCTATGGATCATCGAAAAAGAAAGAGCATTCCAGAAAAGCCTCTACTTCTGCTTTATTGACTCTGCCAAAGCCTTTGACTGTGTGGATCAAACAAGCTGTGGAAAATTCTTCAAGAGATAGGAATACCAGACCACCTGACCTGCCTCCTGAGAAATGTGTATGCAAGTCAAGAAGCAACTGTTAGAACTGCACATGGAACAACAGACTGGTTCAAAATTGGGGAAGGGGTACATCAAGGCTGTTTATTGTCACCCTGCTTATTTAACTTATATGCAGAGTACATCATCTGAAATGCCGGGCTGGATGAATCACAAGCTGGAACTGAGATTTCCAGGAAAAATATCAATAACCTCAGATAAGCAGATGACACCTTCCTTTTGGCAGAAAGCGAAGAAGAAGTAAAGAGCCTCTTGATGACAGTGAAAGGGGAGAGTGGAAAAATTGACTTAAAACTCAGTATTCAGAAAATGAAGATCATGGCATCCAGTCCCATCACTTTATGGCAAATAGATGGGGAAACAGTGGAAACAGTGGTTGACTTTATTTTGGGGGACTCCAAAATCACTGCAGATGCTGACTGCAGCTATGAAATTAAAACATGCTTGGCCCTTGGAAGAAAACCTACGACCACCCTAGAGAGCATATTAAAAAGCAGAGACATTACTTTGCCAACAAAGGTCTGTTTAGTCAAATCTTCGGTTTTTCCAGTAGTCATATATGGAAGTGAGAATTGGACTATAAAGAAAGCTGAGCACTGAAGAATTGATCTTTTGAACTGTGGTGTTGGAGAAGACTCTTGAGAATCCCTTGGGCTGCAAGGAGATCCAACCAGTCCATCCTAAAGGAAATCTGTCCTGAATATTCATTGGAAGGCCTGATGCTGAAGCTGAAACTCTAATACTTTAGCCACCTGATGCGAAGAACTGACTCATTGGAAAAGACTGTGATACTGGAAAAAATTGAAGGCAGGAGAAGAAAGGGATGACAGAGGATGAGATAGTTGGATGGCATCACCAACTCTATAGACATGAGTTTGAGTAAGCTCTTGGAGTTGGTGATGGACAGGGAGGCCTGGTGTGCTGCAGTCCATGGATTCACAAAGAGTTGGACACAACTGAGCAACTGAACTGAACAGGAGCCTCTGCAGAAGAACCTCTTACTAGGTGAATTTACTTTACATGAATTTCTTTTTTTTTTTTTTGTAGGTTAGAAAAATAACTTATTGAATGGGCTTCAAAGTATATCATTTTACAGCAAAATGTATTTTTCAAAGTTTTTACTATAAATAAATAAAGAAAGAAGAAAGATACATTTATTGAACAGATAATTATATTAGAGCGCTTCAGCCAGGATTCTAGTAAGAGACAAATGGGGACATTCAGCAAGGTAATTAAGGAGATTTTTTAAAAGAAACAGTTTACCAAAATGAAGTTAAAGTTAAAAAAAATGGGAGCAAGAAATGATGAATCAGTGGTGACCAATTATCACACCTAGATCCAAATGGGGCAGGAAGAGAAGCAGGCATCAGTTACAGTGTAGGAGAGGGCCCCTACCCAATCAAAAGCTGTGTCCTTTTGTGGAGAAACACAGCCAATCCACAACAAGGGGAGAACCTGGGAAACGGTACCCTAGTCTTTCTCCCTTACCATCCTACAAACACCTGCCACTGTCTTTGATCAATAGGACCTAACAAGAAGTTGGAGAGTCAGTTGATTCAAGACTATAAAGGTCAGCAGATGAACACCATTTGAGTATGTATCAAATCTACCCAGTGTGCAAATCTTTTATAGATTACAGACATTTTTATATATTTAAAAAATCTCAAAATATCCTTCTTTGTCAATAAATTTGTGAGGATAAGTAGATAAGCAATGAGGACTTGTTATGACTCTAGACATGTTATTTACTATAATGTTATACATATTTACCAAGTAGTCCTATCTAGAAAAAATTAAGACTTTCAATTAAATAGTCAACATCAGCCACTTAAAAAATTCTTAGTTACTGAGTAAAGTATGCACAAAAGGACAGAAGTAATTAATACCATTAGATGATGGGAAGCAAGATCAAAAAGGCCCTTCTTCAAGATCACTATGACTAAAACTAGACCTTCTTATTTTCTTTAGTTTATTTAACACATATGATATTTAGGTAAGCTGGGACTAATTATTTCTTTTACCAATTAATTTGGTCTTGGGTGACATATTCAAAATACTAAACTTAGTTGTAGCCATATCTTGCTAAGAATATGAAATTATATCTAATTAATCTATAATCTAATTTAAAACATACTCAATGTCTACACTGAAACATACTCAACATGACTTTCATATTACTTTTACAAAATTTGACATAAATATTCTGAATAATACTTTATGAATTAAATACATGTAATTATTTTAATGAGTGACTGAACTAAGGCAAATGAGTGGTTTGACTTCAAAGCCATTGTATGTCTATTAAAATACATCCATAAAAACCTGTGTGTGTGTGCTCAGTCATGTCTGACTCTTTGTGACCCCATGAACTATAGCCTGCCAGGCTCTTCTGTCCATGGAATGTTCCAGGCAAGAATACTGGAGCGGGTTGCCATATCCTACCCCAGGGAATCTTCCCAACCCAGGGATACAACCTGAATCTCTTGCATCTTCTGCATTGGCAGGTGGATTCTTTACCACTAAAGGTAAAGAATTAGTCCTTAAAACACATCTGTGTTCGAAGACCTATCAAATACCTCAATTGCCTCATTACTAAGCTGGAAATATGAACTGGTCTAGATAGTCAAGAGAAAAAGTGATATTCATGAAATGCTATGAAATAGGCATACATTTTAACTAACAAATTTTATTTCTGGGAATTTGTCCTAAGAATATAACTAGATATTCAGACAAAGATTTGTGTAAAGAACTTTCTTTACCTGTAGGAAAAATGAACGGTAGGAAATTATCAAAGAAATAATGCAAGAAAAGTTTTTAAGACTGAAAGAAAACCGTCAAATTGAAAGGAATGCTAAGATGTATGACTAACAAATACCCATACCTAGACACGTGATATTCACAGCTTAATGTATAAAAATAATTTTTTCAAGTTTCCCAATGGAAAAAAAAGAGTATTATCACATTAAAAGAATGAGAGTCAGACTAGGTTCATCCTTCTCAGTAGAAAAGACTGATCACTTGAAAAAAATAGAAGGGTAGTTTGAAAATTCTGAGGAAGTGTAACTCTTAATTTATGTATAAAAATTTTTTGAATTAAATGTGAGTATAATTGAATGAGAACACAGACAAATGCTTGTTCCATACATCCTAACACACATCCTACATCTCCACTTCAAGGAGAAAGAGGAGTAGAAAGTCATGTTGACTTTAAACTGGAAGTGAGCAAGAAAACTCATAAGTGTCTGAGTTTATCTGTAAATGACCAGGCTAATCTTTCTGTCATCCTGAACATTAAAAATTCAAAAGAGAAGTTAAATTCAACTGTAAAAAAGTAATTTTTTTTCTTTTTGCACATCTGAGTCTGTGGCTTATGAAATTCATAGCTATTAATAATGCCATTGCTATGATGTGCATTAGTTGCTCAGTTGTGTATGACTCTTTAGGGCTTCCCTAGTGGCTCAGAGGTTAAAGCGTCTGCCTCCAATGCTGGAGACCCGGCTTCAATCCCTGGGTCAGGAAGATCCCCTGGAGAAGGAAATGGTAACCCACTCCAGTATTCTTGCCTGGAGAATCCCATGGACGGAGAAGCCTGGTAGGCTACGGTCCACAGGGTCGCAAAGAGTCTTACATGACTGAGTGACTTCACTTTGCAACCCCATGGACTGTAGCCTGCCAGGCTCCTCTGTCTGTGGAATTTCCCAGGCAAGAATAATGGAGTGGATTGCCATTTCCTTCTCCAGGGGATCTTTCTGACCCTGGGATTGAACCCTGGTCTCTTGCATTACAGGTGGATGCTTTGCAGTCTGTGCCACCAGGGATGCCCAATTACCATTGCTAATAGCAATTATTTCTGAATACTTACTATGTATCAGATACTTTGCTAAGTATCCTAATATATAAGCACATTAAATCCTCATAATTTTATGAGATTTAGGTATTATTATCTCCAATTTAGGATGAGAAAATTAAGGTTCAGTAAAGTTAAGTAACTTTCTCAAAGTCACATATTTAGTAAGTGGTAAAGTCTGAATTCTTAACAAATCTTTGTGACTCTCAAGCCTATTGTCTTAAACATCGCTGTAAATTTTGACCAATGTCCAACTGACTGTCCTCAAAAAATAGTACATATATATTCCTTGACTTTCCAATAATTCACTGGTTTCTTAAATATTCACATCTTTGTGTGTTTGGAGAGAAATAATTAAAATCTTTTCAACCTTGAACTCCAGAACATTCCTGATATTCTCCTTTTCAATTCTCTCCCTGAAGTTATGACTCATCCCTTCAAAATCTCCCCTATGCTGAAACCTAGAGGAGAAAAGGACTCTTTTCAATTAGTTCTAGCATCCTCTGTTCTCTGCTGATAAGACAGCAATGAATAAGTACCTGTATAGGAGCATGTGGAGTTGGCTGAATTCATACCCAATGGCATTTTACTCTGTCAAAATCTTTCCAAAAATCCTGGGGAAAATCTTGGAGGGCAGAGGTAAGTTTTAATGGAAAATGATGAAAGGGTATTTCAGCAAAAGAGAAATATCTTGTTATTTTCTGCTAATAAAGGCAAACACTGATCTTTATGGAGCTCAAAACATCTAAAATTGATGATAGCATTCTCTTGGATCATTTAAATCATTTAAATGATCATTTAAATCATTTAAATCATTAGATCATTTAAATGATCTTCCAGGATCATTTAAATAATGGTTAGACCACCTGCTCTTCCTTCTTTTCCCCACCTCTCTGAAGTCAAACTCATCCCCAACTTGGTACAGTAGACATAGAATGTTCTGTAAGGATCTCCTTTACACTACACAAGCCTGGTGCCAGAGGTATTTTCAAGTTCAAGTTGATTGCTGGTCTTAATGCAGTTTGAACATCACAGTACAAAGTTCACAGCTGAAGGTTGCTTGCTCACTGTCCATCTTACTATTTTTAATTTTGTTTTTGCCTTTAAATGATATTATAAATAAATTATAATTGTATGTAACAAAGGAAAAACAATAATTTATTTTCTAGTTTACTTAATTCCATATTAATTAAAGTTTCAAAGCATATACCAAATATAATTA
This sequence comes from Oryx dammah, assembly GCF_014754425.2. Taxonomy (NCBI): domain Eukaryota; kingdom Metazoa; phylum Chordata; class Mammalia; order Artiodactyla; family Bovidae; genus Oryx; species Oryx dammah. The sequence goes on from NW_024070211.1 coordinate 19,175,981, forward strand.
TCCTAACATCTTCAGGGCCCTTATTTCCTGTTTTGCAACTCTTGGAAAGCCTTGCAATTCCTTCTACTACATCTGGTGTATTACATTTATATTTTCCACAACATTATAGTCACTAATAGGAAAGCAGATTGAACTTTCTTTCACTTGGGTAGGAATCATTTGATCCAAGGCACTTTCCTGTCTGACTTTGTCAGAAGTGCTATCAACTTGGTAACTTAGATTCTGCAGACTCTTACAACCACTTGCTAATGCACCTTCGGAGACCTTCCTAAGCAATGTCAGAGCACTCTGAAGTCTCTCAAGTATGCTCCGAAAGAAGATCACGAAGTTCTCTGCTCTACTACTACTTCACAGACCTTGTTCCCCTGGCCTTCATCCATGTTTCCTGCTTAATTGTCATCTGTGGAGTACCCCTGTGGCCTCTAGGAACTGTCAGTCATCCAGCAACCCCCCTCTGCTTAAAGCATCATCATTTTTGTCAATTAGCTAGTTCACAAATATTTATGGAGCACCTACCAAATGCCCAGCACCGATGTATATATCAAAGATGATAACAAACATCGTTTTCCTAAGGAGTCTTACATTTCAGTGAAAGGTGCTGGGGAAAGTATAATGAGAAAGAGCCTCTCCTTATCACCCCAGAAAAATTGCTTCACAAAAATAGAAAACATTTTTGTTATTAAATAAGCATTTAAACAAAATATAATGTGCGGTACAATCAATCCACAAAAAGAGACCGCAAAAGCAGACAGAAATACCATCCTCTTATTCAGTTAAACAGATACAATCTATTACATGCATGTTCTCAGGAGAAATAAACTAGTCTTTGTGTGAGAGGGCATGACAGCGCCATTTGTCATAGCTCATTTATCTTAAATTTACTGGTAATTAAAGTAGCCACTTGTTTTGCAAATGTGTTTTTAAAAAACATTTTTCTCACATCCCTATGACCTGAAGTAGTTTGCAAAGTGGAACCAGTACCCACTGAAGTTAGAGTCTTAGCATCTCAGGAAACTTGGGGATGGGATAATATTTTCCTTGATGATTACATTCCAAAGAGATGGCCCCCAGGTTCTTTTTAAAATATTTTTATTGGAGTATAATTGCTTTAAAATGTTGTGTTGATTTCTGCTGTACAATGAAGTAAATCAGCCATATGCATACATATATTCCCTTCCTCTTGGACTTCCCTCCCATCCCATCCCCTCTCCAATCCCCTCCACTCTCTAGGTCATCACAGAGCACTGAGCTGAACTTCCTGTGGTTTATAGCAGCTTCCCACTAGCTATTTTACCCATGGTAGTGTATATATGTCAATCACAACCTCCCAATTAATCCCACCTTCCCCTTCATGCCCTCTCTGTCCACATACCCACTCTGTATATCTGCATCTCTATTCCTGCCCTGGAAATAGGTTCATTTATACCATTCTTCTAGATTTCATATAGACCATTAAAGACACAATGTCTGTTTTTCCCTCTCTGACATTTTACTCTGTAGGACAGGCTCTAGGTTCATCTGTGTTTCTACAAATGACCCTATTTCACTCCTTTTTGTGGCTGATAATATCCCATTGTGTATGTTTACCACATCTTTATTCATTCATCTGTTGTGGGGCATTTAGGTTGGTTCCATGTCCTGGTTATTGTAAACAGTACTGCAATGAACATTGGGATAGGTTGCCAGGTTCTTAAGGAAATATCCCTGATTGTAAAATAAACAGAAGACCAGTTTAGCTCTTTAAAATATTTACGTACATTTCAAAGAGACAAAGAACTTACAAGTTTTCTAAAGTAAATGTATTAAGAAGCAGGAAGGAGGAGCCTCTTCCCTTATTTTCAACAAAGCAAACTTAAGTCCCTTATTTTTCATTTATATTTGCCATTTCAAGAGCAATAGGCCATCAAGAAATAGACATGACTTCAAGGTTTCTGGTCTTGGTAAGTAACAGTGTCGTTTATTAAAATTGTGTATATATTTCAGGTGAGCTAGATTTTGGAGGAGAGTTAAATTATGGCATTCAAATAGTAGTATTGGGTGGTAAAAGGGTCTGGAGCTATGAGAAGAATGTGTATCTGCATTTTTTTGTTTCAGGTTTGCTGTGACTTGTAATATTTCCGCTGGGTATTGCTAACTCTGCTGGGCACCTATGCACTCAAGGTATCAAAGTTGTAGGATAATCTATTGCCTATGAGTGGTGAGCAAACCTCTATTTTTGATGTTACTTTTCCTATTTTTCTAATCTCTGTGAAATCTCCTTTGGCCTCATCTCTCCGGTGCGTACCTCCTCTGATCCCCTCTTCTGAAATCAGCTACAGAACTTTTTCTTTGCTTTTGAGGTCTCCTGGAATTAGACTGGGTGTACCTGGATAATCCTAGTTATTCTCCTTATTTTAAGAAACTGTATGTGGTAATTTTAATTCCAACAGCAAAATTCCTTCAAAGGGACTAGATTCATGTTTGATTAAACAACTAGAGGATAAAAATCTCAGAAAGAAATTTTTAAAATCTTGTCTACCCAGTTCCTCAGTCTTGAAAGTGTCCTTTTGTTGAGCTGACCCATCAATTCTTTAATCCTACACAGATGTGTCTTCATCTCAGCAGCTGACAGCTCAGTGCCCAAGTTAGGACAGCAGCTACAATCACACAATATTCATCCAGTTATTCATATATTTAATAAGTATATTTTGAGCTCTTTTCATGTTTTGAGTACTGGGGATATAGCAGTGAATAAGAGAACAGACTTTTGTTCTCTTATAGTTTACATGCTAAGGATAGATGGTAGCAGATGTCATTTTTGATATCTTAATGAGATCGGTAGCTGAAAAATAGAGAAACTTTGACTAAGCATCAGATGTTCCAGCTTGCTTTTAAAACATTAGTCTGAGCCTGATAGAATCAATGTGTTGGTCAATTGCCTAGTGCCTCTCTTTGCCATAATCAGAACAGAAATAGCAGAAATAACCTCTTTCCACATCCTTTTTCTCTTAAACATAGGTCTATGTAGAGTTCATCTGCAGAATAATTGGGGGTAGAAAATGCCACATACTCCAAGGGAATTGACACTTCAGTTATTCAACAGGCACCTAGGAGACTTACTTTGCAAAGAGCAACAATCTCTAAGATTCTCAAAGACACAGATAAGTGGATTCATAATGGAACTGATGGTCTGTGAGTCATACGGAGCATACAAAGAAATCTAAACGCATCAACCTTTTGAAAGAGCAAACGGTGGCTTGAGGAGAAGTAGGTGATGAAACAAACTTTCTTCTGGCCTGCTGTGTTCTCAGGTCTCTGGTTTGAGCCTGGAATTGGGTCACCTTTCCTGAAGTGCCTTTTCTTAATTCATCTCAAATCCCATCTGAGCCCTTGGTTATAATTCTTTTTTACCCATTCAGTACCACATGCACCTCACACGATTGATATGTCATATCAATGACAAAAGTACAAGTGAATTTTGTGTGTGTGTGTGTGTGTGTGTGTGTGTGTGTGTGTGTGTAAACTCAGTAATGTCCAACTCTTTGTGACCCCATGGATTGTGGCCTGCCAGGATCCTCTGTCTATGGGATTTTTCAAGCAAGAATACTGGAACGGATTGCCATTTACTCCTCCAGGGGATCTTCTTTACCCAAGAATTTGCATTGCAGGTAGATACTTTACCACTGAGCCATGGGGAAGACATTCTATCTCAAACGGCAAACTGGTTAAAAACAAAGAGCAATGCTACCACACTACTCACAACCCAAATGAGTCAGTTTGCCTACATCATCGATTGCATGTTAGGGGTTACATTCTGTTGGGTTCCTTGATATCACCCACCCTGCAAATAGGATATTTAAAGAGACGAGGCTAATAAACCTTGATAATAGATTGATTAATCAAATTCAGACTGGTTGAATTGTCTGTTTTTGTTTCAGTGTGGTAAATATTAGTCATTTTAATTTATAGTAAAAAGGAAGAAAGCATGGAGGGGAGGCGCAGGAAGGGCAACATGTCTTCAGGCATTTGGAGGTGTTTTGCTTTAACAATGAATGGCTGTATTTATTGGCTCTGCTTACTGAAAGGGAAGGGGTTTGGCAGAGTTCCACAGTTTTGTCAGTTCCAACTGTGCAATAGTCTTTTGAAATGATGAGCTGTTGAAAATATGGTATTTAGAAATCCCAGAGAACTTTCCTGCTTCCCATTACCCCATTCTGTCAGAAATCCTTTTGAAATGAAGGTGAGTAACAAATTCTGATTAAAAACAACTGTCAGCTCATGGGAGCAAACTTTTATTCAGTCTCTACCAAGTCCCAAGCACTCCTTGACATTATCTTAAAGTTCCATATCATTCTATGAAAGTAGGAAAATCTCCACTAAAAGGCAGATTCAGGGATGACTGGACCACACTTGGATGACCATACTAATCCTGTCTCTCCTTCCACGTTTCTTTAGAAGCCAGACAATCCTTCCAGATACACCAGAAACTATCCAAGTTTGATAAAAGGCAAGAGGTTTCCAAGTGTAAATAGTTAAATAATTTTAACACTTGTTGATGTTAACCATCCAGTAAAAATTATTGGGATTTCTACGCTATTCTTTATCACAAGCACTCAACAAATGATGTAATTATTAGTTGGAGTTCTTTCACTGCCCCCAACTCATGATAAAATTTGAGTCATTTGTATCCTATTGATTTGTAATCCAAGCTTAGGGACAGGCTTGCATTCCCACGTGAAAATAAATTTCAAAAAAAAGAAAATAAATTTCAGTCAGGAAAAAAAAATCCAAATACCTCGTGTACTTCTGTTCCTCAGTGTTTACTTTCTCTTTTGCCTCACTGAGCTTTTCTACTCAAGGATTTTTACAGGTTATTAAAAAGACGGAGCTCCAAAGTGGTAAGGACACATGATTCTGTAATGTATGCAGACATACTGAAGGTTATGCCCTGGAGATTTTACCAAAACAAAATTATAATGAGCTTGTTATTTATCTGAGAAGAGAAAAAAAAAAAAAAACAGAACAAGAGCAACACAGGAATATTGGGTTGTTTGGTAGGTTTTATTTTATTTTCTTCCAATACTCTCCTCAGCCCCAGAGACAAGAACATGTCTGTTCTTGAGAAAGAGGTAAGAACTCTAAATCTTCCTCACTGTATGTCTGCACCTGCGGCAAAATATCTGGACATACGTCACCCATGAAGAGTGGAGGGCAGTCATCAGCCATCCTGTGGAGGAGGAAGACGTGTTCTTACATTCCTTTCAATCTGCTCATGACCAGTATAAAGCTTTCATGATTTGAATCCACCAGGCTGAGTAACTTTGGAGTAGAGGTTTATCAGTTCACTAGAAAGGGTTTCACTCCAGTATCCATGCAAGGAACACTACACAACCTCATGAACTTTGCATAGAGTTCTGCATCATAAGAGATAACTGTTTCAGTAATCAGATTCATAATGGACTTGTACTTTTACCTTGCATTTATTGACTTGTGACTCTATACAACTCTCACCCTTGTTCACTAAGATAAACAAAACTGAATGCTCTCTATTCCAGCAGGATAAACCCTACTTGAGTAACCTCACGTGCATCAGAGATTAGAATCCAAGGTATGGTCTAAGTAAAATGTTATGAGAGCAAGGAAAAGTGTTTGATGTCCCAGAGTGAGAAGACCACAAAAGTTTTCATGAAGGAGGTGACAGCAGGATTGAACCTTTTCACTTAACCATAAACTTTGTTGATACTGTTGCAGTCCCTCAGTTGTTTCGACTCTGTGACCCCATAGACTGCAGCCTACCCAGCCTTCCCTATCCTTCACTATCTCCCAGAGCTTGCTCAAACTCATGGCCATTGAGTCAGTGATGCCATCCAACCATCTCATCCTCTGTCATCCCCTTCTCCTCCTGCCTTCAATCTTTCCCAGCATCAGGGTTTTTTTCTAGTGAGTTGGCTTTTTGCATCAGTTGGCTGAATATTGGAGCTTCAGCTTCAGCATCAGTCCTTGCAATGAACATCCAGGACTAATTTCCTTTAGGATTGATTGGTTGGATCTTCTTGCAGTACAAGTGACTTTCAAGAGTCTTCTCTAACACCACAGTTCAAAAGCATCAATTCTTAGGTACTCAGCTTTCTTTATGGTCCAACTCTCACATCCATACATGACTATTGAAGAAAACAAAGCTTTGACTAGATGGGCAATTGTTGGCAAAGTAAAGTCTCTGCTTTTTAATATGCTGTCTAGACATGTCATAGCTTTTCTTCCAAGGGGCAAGTATCTTTTAATTTCATAGCTGCAGTCACCATCTGCAGTGATTTTAGAGCACAAGAAAAAAAAGTCTCTCACTGTTTCCTTTGTTTCCCCATTTATTTGCCATGAAGTGATGAGACCAGATGCCATGATGTTAGTTTTTTGAATGTTGAGTTTTAAGCTAGCTTTTTCACTCTCTTCTTTCACTTTCATCAAGAGGCTCTTTAATTCATCTTCACTTTATGCCATAAGGGTGGTGTCATCTGCATATCTGAGGTTATTGATATTTCTCCCAGCAATCTTGATTCCAGCTTGTGCTTCATCCAATCGGCATTTTGCATGATGTACTCTGCATATAAGTTAAATAAGCAGGGTGACGACATATAGCCATGACATACTCCTTTCCCAATTTGGAACCAGTCCATTGTTCCATGTCCAGGCCTAACTGTAGCTTCTTGACTTACATACAACTTGCTCATGAGGCAGGTAAGGTGGTCTGGTATTCCCATCTCTTTAATAATTTTCAGTTTGTTGTGATCCATACAGTCACCATAAATATATGTGACTCAAAATTTTAGAAAGAAGGCATTTTCAGAATGATATTATTGCTAGGAAAAGTATAGTTGTTTGAAAACACTTTGAGTATTAGGAAATTACATGTATGATGGTGAGGTGATATCTAATTTATGTGTCAAATTGACTAACCCACAGTATCCCAATAGTCATTCAAATACCAGTCTAAATATTGCTGTGAAGGTATATTTCAGTTGAGGTTAACATATAAGTCAGTAAATTTTGGGTAAATCAAACTACCCTTAATAAGGATGTTTCTGTGAAGAAAAGCTATGACAAACCTAGACAGCATATTAAAAAGCAGAGACATTACTTTGCCAAAAAAGGTCTATCTAGTCAAAACTATGGTTTTTCCAGTAGTCATGTATGGATGTGAGAGTTGGACTATAAAGCTGAGTGCTGAAGAATTGATGCTTTTGAACTGTGGTGTTGGAGAAGTCTCTTGAGAGTCCCTTGGGCTGTAAGGAGATCCAACCAATCAATCCTAAAGGAAATGATCCTGAATATTCTTTGGAAGGACTGATGCTGAAGCTGAAGCTCCAATACTTTGGCCACATGATGTGAAGAACTGACTTATTGGAAAAGAACTGACTCACTGATGCTGGGAAAGATTGAAGGCAGGAGGAGAAGGGAATGACAGATGGCAAGATGGTTGGATGGCATCACTGACTCGATGGACTTGAGTTTGAGCAAGCTCCAGGAGTTGGCGATGGACAGAGAAGCCTGTCATGCTGCAGTCCATGGGGTCGCAAAGAGTTGGCCATGGCTGAACAACTGAACTGACTGATCCTTAATAATAAGGGAGAGCCCCTGTTCAATCAGTCACAGACCTATGAGAAAAAAAGATGGTATTTCCTTGAAGAACAGAGAAATTTGCTTCCAGACTGCCCTGAGAGTCCACCTGCAGCATCAACCTGCAGCATCTCCAACTTGCCATTCTACCATGCATATCCAATACCTATCAGCCTCCACAGTCCTTGAGCTAATTCTTTACAGTGTCCATCTATCTACCTATCTATCCTGTTTCTCTGGAGGACTAAGGCAATTGGGCAGTTTTCAAATGGGCCAAGGAGAATTGTGGAAGCAGTAGGTGGAAAGCAGGCAGGAGTTCTATTGTGTACTATCTGGATTTCTAGTATGAAGAACCTACTTTTTACAATTTTGCATAGGAAAGCCAATCAGAGATGTTTGAGCTGGGAGTTTTGTGTGATGAGTTAACATTATTGCTATTATAAAATATGATCTATAAATAGCTGACAGTAATCAGAAAGGATTATAGCAGTTTAGTTATTAAGCAATAATTAGTAACAGTTTAGTTGATGAAGCCTTGGCAAAAAATATTAGCTTTTGAAAGGGAATGTGAGCCCTGGCATTTCCAAAGTTTCTGGGTCTCTGGATAACTTGTGGATCAGTCATTTAATGGTAGAATATTAGTGAATCTTAGGGATTTTAGATTACAAAAATTACACATACTAGAAAGTTCTTACTCACTTTCAGTCCAACTGTGTGTGTTATTCACTTAGCTGTGTCCGACTCTTTGTGACCTCATGGACTGTAGCCCATCAGACTCCTCTGTCTAAGGAATTCTCCAGGCAAGATTACTGGAGTGGTAGCCATTCCCTTCTCCAGGAGATCTTTCCAACCCAGTCAGTCGGTCAGTTCAGTCACTCAGTTGTGTCCAACTCTGCAACCCCATGGACTGAAGCATGCCAGGCTTCCCTGTCCATCACCAACTTCCAGAGCCTACTCAAACTCATGTCCGTCATGTTGGTGATGCCATCCAACCATCTCATCCTCTGTCGTCCCCTTCTCCTCTCACCTCCAATCTTTCTGAGCATCAGTGTCTTTTTCAATGAGTCAGTTGTCTACATTAGGTGGCCAAAGTATTGGAGTTTCAGCTTCAGGATCAGTGCTTCCAATGAACATTCAGGACTGATTTCCTTTAGGATGATATGATTGGATCTCCTTGCAGTCCAAGAGACGCTCAAGAGTCTTCTCCAACACTACAGTTCAAAAGCATTGATTCTTTGGCACTCAGCTTTCTTTATAGTCCACATTCACATCTATACATGAGTACTGGAAAAACCATAGCTTTAACTAGACGGACCATTGTTGGTAAAGTAATGTCTCTGCTTTTTAATATACTAACTAGGTTGGTCATAGCTTTTCCTCCAAGGGACAAGCTTCTTTTAATTTCATGGATGCAGTCACCATCTGCAGTGATTTTGGAACTCCCCAGAATAGCCTCTCACTGTTTCCATTGTTTCCCCACATATTTGCCATGAAGCGATGGGACTGGATGACATGATTTTAGTTTTCTGAATGTTGAGCTTTAAGTCACCTTTTTCACTCTCCTCTTTCACTCTCATCAAGAGGCTCTTTAGTTCAACATCCTGAAAGTGTCATCTAGCTATTTCTCACATGAGCCTAAAAAAGGAGAACCAGCTGCAATTTCTACTCCTTTTCTTTTTTTCTACTTCTCTTCTATTCCTCAATTCCAAACTTCTGCTGAAAAACCCATTTGGTGAAGCTACATTTACTACTGCCTAACTTGAAAAAAGCTAAGTGCCAAAGAATTAATGCTTTTGAACTGTGGTGTTGGAGAAGACTCTTGAGAGTCCCTTGGACTGCAAGGAGATCCAACCAGTCCATTCTAGAGGAGATCAGCCCTGGGTGTTCTTTGGAAGAAATGATGCTGAAGCTGAAACTCCAGTACTTTGGCCACCTCATGTGAAAAGTTGGCTCATTGGCAAAGACTCTGATGCTGGGAGGGATTGGGGGCAGGAGGAGGAAGGGACAACGGAGGATGAGATGGCTGGATGGCATCACCAACTCGATGCATGTGAGTTTGAGTGAACTCCGGGAGATGGTGAGGGACAGGGAGGCCTGGTGTGCTGCGATTCATGGGGTTGCAAAGAGTTGGACATGACTGAGCGACTGAACTGAACTGAACTGAACTTGAAAAAAACAACTTACATGTGTAGAAAGGATGTTCCTTTTAGAGTTCTTGGGATGTCAGATTGAAATGAGAGTCCAAGTGGGATTGAGAGAGGGCCCTTCTTCAATTCATTACCACCCACTGTCCTTTGGGGATACAGAAACATAATTTTTCCAAGTCCTTCTTAAAAATATTTGTCAACCTCTACGTCTTACTTTTATCATGATGTTCAACATCATCCTGTATGGTACCTTGTGATGAAGTTTTCTTCATTAAATTTATTACCATTAAAACTTGAAAGATAAGTGTCCAATTTCTATTTATCTAGTAGCTGCTTTTAAAATGTTTAAGTGACACACTGAACCAACCATTTTTACCTGCATGTAGCTAAAAATCTCACTTTTACCTTAAAATAATAAATAATATGCACTCCAGTGTTTTTAAACAAAGGTTTTCAATGAATACATTTTAATGTAACATAGAAGAAAATGAAAAGAAGCTAAATTTGTAACAGTATTAGAGTTTTCCAAAGCAATTATATGCTCCAATTAAATTTAAAAGTTTAAATAAATGCTCATATACTTTTATGATGGACATAATATAACCAAAATTTCATAATAATTTTCTAAAAAAATTAGTTGGTAATTCATTTCCAAGAAAACAATTAGTAAGAGACACAAAAATCATATATATTATTTAATTACAAATATGCATATATGTCTTTATATATTTCATACCAAATTAAATAATTCCTTATAATATGAGTAAAAAGAATGAATCAAATATACTAAATGAAACAGTGGTGATCACTCTTTGGTGATGTATTTTAGTATATGTAGTTTTCAACTTTTTACATGGTTCATATATAACATTCATAACCAGATTTAAAAAATAAATGTGATTTGGGAAAGGGTCAAGTTAATAAAAAGTAGTAGAAGGGATGGTTACTATGAGTGATTGAGCTTATTACATCAATGTAGGAACTATTTTGCCAAAAAGTAGATGATGGTACCTACCAGTAATTCACACATTTACTCATACATCTCCTGTTTTATGATATCTCTGTTAAGAAGTTGAGATATACCAAGTTCAACCACCAGAATGCAGTGAGAGACCCTGTGGGCCATGGTAAAGTTAGACAAGTATAAACTAAAATTAACCCTGATGATGCCACTGCAATGATCGATGAAGGTGACAATGCTCAACCTCTCTGAATCTCAGTTTCCTCGTGTGTGAAATGGGAGAGCAATATCTACTTTGGCAACTTTTCTTAAAATATAAAAAGTAATAGTGTAGTCAAAGGTATGGTTTTTCCAGTAGTCATGGACAGATGTGAGAGCTGCACCATAAACAAGGCTGAGCACCAAAGAGCTGATACTTTCAAACTGTGGTTCTGAAAAAGATTCTTGAGAGTCCCTTGGACAGCAAGGAGATCCAACCAGTCCATCCTAAAAGAAATCAACCCTAAATATGCATTGGAAGGACTGATGTTGAAGCTGAAGCTCCAATATTTTGGCCATCTAATGTGAAGAGAGGATTCATTGGAAAAGACTCTGATGCTGGGAAAGATTGAAAGTAGGAGAAGGGAGCAACAAAGGATGAGTTGATTGGATGGCATCACCGACTCAATGGACATGAGTTTGAGCAAACTCCGGGAGATAGTGAAGGCCAGGGAACCCTGGAGGGCTGCAGTCCATGGGGTTGAAAAGAGCTGGACACGGCTAAGTGACTGAACAACAACAGCAACAGCAACAAAAAAAGAGAATAGCTAGCTAAGCAACGATCAGTACTGCTGGGCAACTGTTCATTCACCGAGTTGGTTGGATTGAATTTGGGCAGCAAGTGTTACACCAGCTGCTTCCTTCAGAGCCGAGTGGCAGCTGCACACACAGCGCAACCTCAGCTTGCTCTGAATGCTGCAGCGTCTCTGTGGGTGGCTGTTATGGGGACAGAACTAAATGGGTGCAGCCTGGCCATCGACTTCTGAGAGTGCTTTCCAACCAAACTTGATGGTGTCAGGCAGCAATGTAAAATAAATGGAGCCTGAGATGAAAATTCACAAAGCAAGAGTCACAAAAGGTTTAGGTGAGAAAATCAAAGGTGGTTGCTGAGTGAGAGAGAACACAGTCTCAGGACAGAGGCAAGATCTAAGCCAGGGCATATCAAAATCACAAGACTAAAATTCAGTGCCAGGCTGACAACCCGAGGACAGATCAAATGGGAACAGGTGAGCAGCTAAGAAAATTCTGAAACCTGGTTTAGCTATTAGTGCATTGATTTTGTTTTATGTGAATAAGTCACTGGTAACTTCATTTCTGGGGCAGCCTAACTTAGGGAGCAGCAGTGGGTCATGTGTCTGGAGCTGACAGAATGTGTGCTGCCATCCGTCTGCATAATCTTCCCACTGGACGAAGAGAAGGCAGCAAGGGAGTAGAGACCATTAGGCTAAAGATTCTCCTGCACTTTATACCATTCTCGCTCATCATCTATCTTAGTTGCTTGGGCAGCCATCATAAAATATGATAGACTGGATAGCTCAAACAACAACCCTTTATTTTCTTAGGTTTCTGGAGACTGGAAAATCCAAGTTCAAGGATCTATCAGGGTTATGTTTCTGATGAAAGCTCTCTTCCTGTCTTCCTGTGTCCTCATTTGGCAGAGAGAGAGAGAAATCTGGTGTTTTGTCTTCTTCTTATAAGGATATCACTTCTATCAGATCAGGACTCCGCCCACCCTTTAGACCTCATTTAACCTTTGGAAAGAATGATGCTAAAGCTGAAACTCCAGTACTTTGGCCGCCTCATGTGAAGAGTTGACTCATTGGAAAAGACTCTGATGCTGGGAGGTGGGAAGTGCAGTTAGGACTTCTACATGTGAATTTGGGAAGGAGGACGCAATTCAACCCATAGCACCATCTACCTCCTGTGAATCATTTCTCTGAACCAGTGCATATAACAGCTGTATAAGCAATTTCTTGCCTTATTGTTTTTTATTATTATAAAGTGACTCTGGAGCTTCTGATCAAAATGGTTCATGGATCACATTTTGAGAAGCATTTCTTGTCTAAAATCTATCCCTATTATATTACAGACATTTGGGAGAAGATTTATTTTGCTCACAATAAGTATAAGAAAGCATGTTTTCTCTATGAATTGGTAGTCTGAAACTAAGTGGATCTGATTGACTTATAAAACAATGTTATGAGCTGTGCAAATAAATTGCCAAAATACATAAGGAGTGTTGTCTCTCAGCTCCAGTCAAGACTCCAATTGCAAATGGGTGGAAAATCTTAGACAAAGACTAAGGAATGATCCTTTATTGCATTTCCCAGAGTCTCTTGTCAGTTAAGTTCTGGTTTGGTTTGCTGTTGAAAGATACTAGCAGGATGTTGGAAGAAGGAAAAATAGACGAATATGGCAGTCGAATATGGCAGTGAAAAGAAAGTGGTACTCGCTCAGTCACGCCTGAATCTTTGAGACCTGCCAAGCTCCTCTGTCCATGGAATTCCCCAGACAAGAATACTGGAGTGGTTAGTCATTCCCTTCTCCATGGATCTTCCTGATCCAGGGATTGAACTCAGGTCTCTCATATTTGCGGGCAGATTCTTTACAGTCTGCACCACCAGGTAAGCCCAAGAGCGTGTCTGGGCTCCTGAACATTTGTTCAGTTGCACTGGTGCAGTTTCAAGGCAGTGACATTGTCTTCTGTGGAGCAGAGACAAGTGAGAGCTGGACTCCAGCCCAGGGATGGTTACAGCTTCCACCTCTCTGGATAAGCTCTTCCTTGCTTGGGCTCCTCTAGTGGCTTCTCTGTCCCATTCACTCCTCCAGACCTTCTGACATCTATATTAGCAGTTCCTTGAATTACACCCCCTCCTGCCTGATGAACCTGAAGTGGTTTCCTATTCCCCTGGCTGGATGCTGACTGTTACAGCTGGTAAATTATTAAACCACTTCAAGCTATTTTTGTTGGCCATCTGCTCTATACTTTTAAGAAAACCCAGGAAAACAAATGGAATAGATAAGGAGAACTATGTACCTTCCCTTCATTTTGAAGTAAAAATGTCATCAGTCATCATTTTGCAGCTTATAAATTACTTTCTAGAGATTGTCTCATTTAATTCTCACATTAATGTTGGTGTTTTGATTTTTTTTTTAAATCACCATTTGCTTCATCATTAATGGAGACTGTAAGTTATTTGCCCAGGTCATATACCAAATGGCAGAAATGCAACTTGAACTTTAATCCTTTAACTCTGTTCTCTCCAAGAACAAAGCCCTTTGTCTTAAAATTCTTTCACCAATTTAAGAAAACCACATTTAAAAAATAAATCTTTAGATGTTGTAAATTTTTCTGATCCACAAGAAGAAAAATCTATTCATCAGCCCAAAAGCACATCCTTTTTCTACCCGTATGATTATAGTATTTTATTATTTGGGCATACATTACAGCAAATTATCTCTCTGGATCTTAGCATCTCAGGATAGATGGTTGTAAATAGGATAAAATAAAACAGAAAAGCCTCCTTTCTAACCACCAAATTCATATACCTCTCTATTCAATGACTCTTAATTGCTCATCTCAGTGGTGTGTGTTGTTGAGGAAAATACAAAATTTTAATTATTGGGGATAATGAAAGACAGCATGCAGCCTCCACAGAATAGTGTCCCAAGCTAGCAGAATTTATTCACACAAGATCACACTTATACACTCTGACAGGTTACACCATTTCCCAAGATGATGTACCATCTGGCCCAGGGATGAAAACAAGTATGGGCTCTGTTGTTGTTTAAAGCACTGCTGTTTTCAAGCTAAGATTCAATAAATATGCACCAAGCCATACAGGAGACTCATAGGTTCTTTTAAATCACAATCTTTATTTAGATCTGTCATCAGGCCATGGATAGTGGTAAATATCAACAATTACATTGTTCTGAAATTATTGAACAATCACTTTGTTTTTAAATCGTAATACCAAAGATTTATAAACTGAGGGCATAAAATCTTAAAGGAAAATTTTCTCCATTTTGTTTTTGGGATATAACTTTGCAAGATGTCTTAATATGAAAGGCATATTAAATTGTCCCCTCATGAGTTATTGCCGCCGGTACATGTCTCTTACAGATCCTTTATGCATGCACAAGCTGTCATGCCCAACTCTTTGCAACCCCATGGACTGTAGCCCGTCAGGCTCCTCTGTCCATGAGATTATCCCAGCAATAATACTGGAAGTGAGTAGCCAATTCCTCCCCAGGAGATAAATGTTTTAACCAGGTATCAGTTGCTTTTGACTAGAGCCCTGACTTGTGATGATATTATAGATACCCTGTCAGGAACACAGTATGATACATTTTAAGAAAGTTTCTTCCAAGACCAGTAGAATAAAGTGAATGACATCCCAGTTAATCGCTTTTGTAAAATTGTTCTCATTCTTTACTCCGTAATTGTACATTTTCTCTTTCCAATTTCCAAAATTGAAACCACATAAAAGTTTGAAAGCTTACTGAGGGAAGAGAAACATGGGGATTTTAAAAAATTTTCCCTAGAGTTGGATTTTAAAATAGTTTTGAAGATTAGATATGCTTTAAGCATAAACTCATATGGAAAAACATGGAGAAAGGAATGTACTAGGTAGATAGAATTATCAGATAGATTTCTATTCAGTTTTTCTTTAGTGTTCCAAAGGGACCATAGCAGTCTTAGGCTTCTTGGGGGTTTGAAATCAGTGTTTATTGATTTTTTTGAGTGCCTGTTGACTTGCAAGAGGCTCATAGAACCTTGCGCTTGGCAGTGCCCTCCTGACTTTTTTGACTCCAGGGAAAATAGTACAGGTCAGTAGTTAAGAAAGTGGGTTGAGGAGTCAGGTCCCCTGATTAATTGTAATTGCTTCTCACCCTGGCTCATTGTTTGCAGTTGTGAAAGTTAATTCCCTACTCTACACCTGAAATTTCCTGTTAGTTGGGGCAATGCTTTATGAGGTTTGCAAAGATCTTGGAAACACTCAGAACTGGGGTCTATCATAAAGCGCATTTACTAACACTAGAACACCAGGAGATTGAGCTCAACAGTTTTTCAATCCTGTTATTTCCTCATTATGGCAGTGGGCATGTATTTAGACCACAAAAGATAATACAGGAAACTAAATTATTTAAATTCTTTTAATATTTATGGCTAACTTTGTCCCACTTTACTAAATTCCAAATGTGCCCTTGACTTCATCACTAATATTGTCAATCTTTACTTAATTTCTGAAAAAAAAATTCTTATGAACTGTTTCTCCTTTTCTTGAATTTGAGAAAATTTGAGCACAATACTGATAACCAAATATTTAGGTCTACATGTTAACCTTGTTACATTATAGTATATACTATATATTACTATTTTTATATAATATCTTACTATATTATAACATATCTTATGATTAGTTAGGATTTTAAACTATGCATGTACACTTACTTGAGCCTTCAATTAATGTAATAATATAAATGAAAAGTTACATACAAATAAAACCAGCACTTAATGGGAGTAGAAAAACTTACACTCTAGCTAGTTCCACATGAAAGAGTGTCAAAAGCCAAATTCGTGGATGGTTTGAGGATAAGACTAGAGTGCTTGCAAATAATGACTCAATTTTCAAGTTGTGAATATCACAAACCTAGGATATCACCCGCTGATTTGGTCAATGAGAAAATTTAAATACTTTTAAGCTTCTCTCTTATCTTTTTTGCTCTGATTCATGAAATATCACTTTTCTCCTAATAGGTTGTTCACTCAGTTGCTAAGTCATGTCCAACTTTTGCAACCCCATAGACTGTGGCCCACCAGGCTCCTCTGTCCAAGAGATTTCCAATTTTTAATGTTAAGATGTTTATAAGATATCATGAAATACTATCATGCATTTTGGTGGTAATTTAATTTCAAGAAAATTGGCACCCTTCATAAAATATTGTACTTCCTCCATGTCTGCTAGGAATTGTTTCCTGGATGCTAACAGATACCTAAAGATGTTCAAATCCCTCATATAAATTGGTGTGTATTTGTATTCTTGAAATAGTATTTATGTATAACCTACACACATCTTTCCATATACTTTAACTCACCCCTAGATTACTTATAGTACTTAATGCAATGTAAATAATGTTTAAATAGTTACCAGCCCAAATTCAAGCTTTGCTTTGTGAAATTTCTGGATTTTTTCCCAAATATTTTTCATATGCAATTGGTAGAATCTGGGGATGTCAAACTCACAGATACAGAGAGCTGACCGTGTCTGTTAAAATTTAAAACACACCCATACTTTGTTAGAGTATGTCAGAGGTTTATAACTACATACACACTGTTCAATCTTTTCTTGTCTGTCCCTGATGAAAACCTTATGCTAGTATCCCAGTTCTGTTATGGCCTTCCTGTAGATTTTGTATATTGAAATTATACCAGAGAACAGACTAAACTTTTATGAATTTCAGCCATATTTTGTCAGCTATTATTCACAGCTGAATGCAAACCCAAATGTATGTGGATAATTTCATTTCTAGGAAATGAACATGTAAATACAATTCCAAATGTGTGCAACTGCAACAGTATAAATCATATCCTTTGTAGCTCACATGATAAAATCCAACTTCAGTGCAGGGGGCACAGGTTCAATCCCTGTGTTTAGAAGTTCCCCTGGAGAAGGAAATAACAACCCACTCCAGTATCCTTGCCTGGAAAATTCCATGCACAAAGGAGCCTGGTGGGCTTCCAGTCCATGGGGTCGCAAAGAGTAGGACACGACTGATCAACTATCACACACACATAAGGAGGCAAAATGCTTAAATATCCATCCATAGAGGACTATTTAAACTAATAAGAACATATATTAATCTATTAGTAGTTATGCTGCCTTTTAATAACCAACAGAAAATCATCTCTAAGATATATTACTTGGTAAAGAAATAAAATACAGAGTCATATATAGGAGGCTGTTATTTGTGATATATAATTTAAACAGAAGCTCAAATACACATATACACAAATGCACACAAATGTAAACACATGTACACTCCCAGCAACCCATCCTATACCAATTTACTGGCCAAACATCTCACAGCTACACACAACTACACAACACGCACACACAAACACTGTTGTATATGCTTAGAAAACTTCTGAAAGGAAAATCAAGAGATTATCGACAAGATGAGGGGGTTTTTTAGGTAAAATTTTTTGTATTGTTATGAAATTTAAAACCAAATAATTGAGGAGAAGTAAAGGTCACCCAAATGCCAAGAAAAAGTCTTCAATTACTTTTTTTTTTCAATAAAACTAATACCTTCTCAACATTTCTCTTCAGTTAAAACAGCCTTTAGGAATTCCCTGGTGCTTCAGTGGTTAGGACTACACGCTTTTCACTGCCAAGGGCGCCAATTCCATCCCTGGTCATAGAACTAAGATCCCACAAGCCCTGCAGCACGGCCAAAAAATAAAAACAAACAAACACAATTGGTCTTCCTGCTCATTTAATTAATACTTTTCTTTATCAGCATCTTGCTCATTACAGGGCACTTCTAAAATGTCACATACAGAAGAAATCAATTGAAGAGTAAAATTGAAAACATGCAAATGATATAAGATTTCCTAAACGAGTGCAAATGATAGCGATGTCTATTCCAATCAGCAGAAATGTCAGGAACATTTGAGGATCTAGTAATAGCAGAGTTTGGCTAAATAACCACTGGAGTAAAGAAAAGACACAGGAAACAAAACTATCAGTGATTAGAAGTAAACAATTTAAATATCAAAAGATGCAGGCTAGTCATATATTAGTAAAATATACTCATGTGGTGTTTTATTTTATGGATTCAAATATAAAATAAAAAATGTTCTGTTATGTTTATGTATTATTTTAAAGTGAAAATTACTGTGAAAAAAAAAAAAAACAATGCAAAACTCATTTGAGGGAATTAACCCAATATTATAACTATAATTTTTTGTTAAATACAATCTATAACTTGCATTTAGCTTTCAAGCCAAGTCATTTTAAGACTTTTTCTTTACATAAGATTGCCAAATTAAGATAGGACACTTAGTTAAATTTGATTTTCATATAAACAATGAAAAAATGTTAGAATTACTGTGTCTCACATATATATCTTATGCAATATTCACGTGGGACATGCTGATACTACAAATATTATTTGTTGTTTTTCTGACATTTTAATTTATCTTAGCATCCTCTATTTATATTGACTAAGTCTATCAGCCTCAGTACAATAAAATACTAGTTCCCATTTTAGCTGAATTTTGTTTGCATCATTTTTGTAGTACCAATTACCTCAGAAAAAGGAGAACTTTCTGAATGGTACTTAAAGGCTAGAAGGAATATCGGCTTGTTTCTGTTTTTACTTTCCTGTATTGTCCAAAGTTTCTACAAAAGATAATTACACTTAAATTCAGAAAAATGGTGCTTCAAAGTAAAATAACAAAACAACATGCTAGATTAGCCAGAAATGCCTGGAGTCTAGAGGGAATAAGTCCAATTACAAAGGCAACACCTCTAAAATGGAAAGAAAAAAAAAAACTGAAGGTTGGGGGATGGGACGTAAAACAAACATGTCTTTTTCTTTCTTTTTATTGCATTTTTGTTATGGTTTCAGGCAGTGTTTCGATTTGAACTCTCCGAAAGCTTATAAAATGTGTTTGTGCTTTCACACCCTGAAAAAGTGAGAAACAGACTGAACAGATTGATAAAGGGTGACATTGTGTATGAGCTTAAACATTTAATAAGGAGTAGCATTTGTATAAAACACTGTATTTTTAAATATACAAGAGAATTTAAAAACATATGATGGGATATGATATTAAATAAAGAGGGAGTATGTCTTAGTATATTTGGTTATCAAGTTCTGCTTACAGATTTACTCTAATGTTAACTGTTTTGAATTGATCCATGGCTTCCTTGAGTGCCTACAATTATGCTTTTAACAGAAAAGATTATCAGTCAATGTCTGCTGAATCACTGATGAATAAACAGTGAGGGAACAGACCGAATAAAAACAGAGTATGTGGCTGCTCCATTGTTTAGGTGCTGTTGCCAGTCAATAGCTGCTTTATATTTTATCTGAGTAGCAGGATCTCCACTCCGTACAATCACTAATAGAGTGCAACATATTTTACAAAAATAAATTGCTAAGATACATACCATTAGAGATGCTTCTTTCTTATACTTCCCAGATGGAACTGAATATTGAACAACAGAGCCTCAATTAAACTCATGGTAATATAATGAAATATCTCTGGAAACTTCCCAGGCTGTTCATGTCGTAATATCTGGAAGTCAACTTTGAAGACTTCCTTTAAATCATTCTGATGTTCCTCTAATCTCAGGCAATAGTAGATCCACTAAAGTCATTTACTTTGCAGTATGCTGTGTGTCACACTAAGAATAATATAGACAAAAGGTTAATTTTTCTCAGCTTACTTAGCTTGCATTTTCCCTGGTAGAATTAATTTTAGTCTATTATTATCATCAATGATTGCATTGATGCCCATGGTTGGTGTAACACAGCTGGTATAAAATGATCTGCAGAATTGAGGTGGAAAATACTGTACTTAGTGATATTAGTATAAACTCAAAAATAATGTTTTTTATGAACTCATATTACTTTAACCAACTTTCCACATTGAATTTTTTAATTTATCTTGTACTTTCTCTCATTGGGCTGGTTCTAGTAATTTGAACTATTCATGACATGTCTTGATTCTATTTTAGTGAACAACCATTAAGTAAGAAATCAGCTACAAGAAAATGAAAATGTATCTGTTTGCATCATAATTAACATTTTTCCCATTTAGGTAGTGGTTGCTGCTGCTGCTAAGTCGCTTCAGTCCTGTCCGAGTCTGCGCGACCCCATAGATGGCAGCCCACCTGGCTCCCCCGTCCCTGGGATTCTCCAGGCAAGAACACTGGAGTGGGTTGCCATTTCCTTCTCCAATGCATGAAAGTGAAAAGTGAAAGGGAAGTCGCTCAGCCGTGTCTGACTCTTCGTGACCCCATGGACTACAGCTTACCAGGATCCTCCGTCACGGGATTTTCCAGGCAAGAGTACTGGAGTGGGCTGCCGTTGCCTTCTCCGTAGGTAGTGGTTACCTGAATGGAAAATGGAAATGTTATCATGTTGCTCTTTCTTTAAGAATTTTTCATTTCTGTATTGAATTTTGGCTTTGGCTTTAAAATGTTATAGGAGAGGAATAATCTGCAACTAGGTTCCTTGATAGTAATATTTTCTTCATATTATCCCTTAAAAAAAATTGAAGGATAACATTTTTTTAATATAATTTATTTTTTTTACTTTACAATTCTGTATTGGTTTTGGCATACATTGACATGAATCCACCACGAGTGTACATGCGTTCCCAAACATGAACCCTCCTCCCACCCCCCTCCCCACAACATCTCTCTGGGTCATCCCCGTGTACCAGCCCCAAGCGTGCCATATGAAAGATAACATTTTGAAGGAATTCTTTGCTTCAGTTCAGTTCAGTTGCTGTCGTGTCCGACTCTTTGCGACCCCATGAATTGCAGCACGCCAGGCCTCCCTGTCCATCATCAACTCCTGGAGTTCACTCAAACTCATGTCCATCGAGTCAGTGATGCCATCCAGCCGTCTCATCCTCGGTCGTCCCCTTCTCCTCCTGCCCCCAATCCCTCCCAGCGTCAGAGTCTTTTCCAATGAGTCAACTCTTCACATGAAGTGGCCAAAGTACTGGAGTTTCAGCTTTAGCATCATTCCTTCCAAAGAACACCCAGGACTGATCTCCTTCAGAATGGACTGGTTGGATCTCCTTGCAGTCCAAGGGACTCTCAAGAGTCTTCTCCAACACCACAGTTCAAAAGCATCAATTCTTCGGTGCTCAGCCTTCTTCACAGTCCAACTCTCACATCCATACATGACCACTGGAAAAACGATAGCCTTGACTAGATGGACCTTTGTTGGCAAAGTAATGTCTCTGCTTTTGAATATACTATCTAGGTTGGTCATAACTTTCCTTCCAAGGAGTAAGTATCTTTTAATTTCATGGCTGCAGTCACCATCTGCAGTGATTTGGGAGCCCAGAAAAATAAAGTCTGACACTGTTTCCACTGTTTCTCCATCTATTTGCCATGAAGCGATGGGACCAGATGCCATGATCCTAGTTATCTGAATGTTGAGCTTTAAGCCAACTTTTTCACTCTCTTCTTTCACTTTCGTCAAGAGGCTTTTTAATTCCTCTTCACTTTCTGCCATAAGGGTGGTGTCATCTGCATATCTGAGGTTACTGATATCTCTCCTGGCAATCTTGATTCCAGCTTGTGCTTCTTCCAGCCCAGCGTTTCTCATGATGTACTCTGCATATAAGTTAAATAACCAGGGTGACAATATACAGCCTTGACGTACTCCTTTTCCTATTAGGAACAACAGTCTATTGGAACAACAGTCTGTTGTTCCATGTCCAGTTCTAACTGTTGCTTCCTGACCTGCATATAGGTTTCTCAAGAGGTAGGTCAGATGGTCTAGTATTCCCATCTCTTTCAGAATTTTCCAGTTTATTGTGATCCACACAGTCATTAATAATGGTAATATTTAAGCAGTGCATACCCCAGAGTAGAAAAGTATATCTTCTGATTTTCTAATTTTAATAAAAATTTATGCTTAATTCTAGTATCTATATTATTCATTGTCATGCATCCTAGACAAGCAAATAAAATCTGGTTATTAACACATCCTCCAACTGGCACCTCAGTGACCTTTGGGACCTTTGGCAAGTCATTCATCCTCTCTGCTACTCAGTGTCTTTATCTTTCAGATAAGTTTCCAAAATAGACTTTGTTTTGGTTAGTCTAGGGATGGCCCAAGTGTTTCCATGCTTTCAAAGCTCCTCAGGTGTTTCTATCATGCAGTGTAGGTTGAGTACCACCCACCTGGATCATGTTCATTTTCTAGCTCACTTATTTTATGATCCAGCAGTGGGTCTTATATAATGGTAGATCATCCACCTTTACAACCAGAGATAAAATTTGTAGAGTTTTGTCATGGTGAGAGTTTGGAAGTGAGGGTTGGAATTTCACCCTGCTTTCTGTATGAGACTTTGTAAAAGCTTGCATGTGACTTTGGTAGAGGAGCTTATGGTAGAGGGGTGTATGAAGGAATGGAGCAGGGATGAGAGTTGAACTGAGACAATTCTTTGCATTCCAGGGAGTAAAAAAATCACTGAGAGAAAGTAGCAAGATTCGTGCTGAATGGTCAATGTTGCACTTTTCAGGTATGATGACACTTACCTAGGAGAATCTGCAAATTCTGGGATTTTGCAGAAAATAAGTAAACTAAAATATCTGAGTATATTCATTGATATTAGTGAATAGTGGGATCACACAGGCCTATGGATACAAAGGAAATACACAGTGGAGTAAGAAAAGAAACTAAGAGTCCCCTATCTCTGCAAACTCAACCTGTTGCTTTCCACAAGTAGGCACTGCTTACATTTTGTTGTGAATCTTAGCCAATGTTTTCTTTGCATTAACAATTCTGTAAAATACTCATGAAACCTATCCACTGATAATGCTTTTAAAAATAAGATTAGAATCATCATATTATGCTATTCTGTGACCTTTTCCCTTTGCCCATACCCCATGTAATATATTGAAAAGATATGTAATATATGCTGAACCATGTTGTAGCGCATTCTATTAGGGGAAGCACACTGATTAAAACCGCCCACCCTGGCCAGGCACCATACTAACCATTTGCACGAGTTGTTTTATGACAGGATATCCTGGTAACGAATATGGAACTAGTTAAGCCACCACCAACCAGAAGAGTTCAGGAAAGGTCAAAAGGAGACACTGCATGTCTGTCCACCTCCCAGAATCCCTCTTGCTAGCATCCATCTTGGCTGAGTGATGCATGCACCACCAGGAAATACTCTGAATTAGAATGACTGGCCAAAGACAACTTGGAAACTAATCCCATTACCGTAAAACCCGAGACTGCAAGCCACATGGCAGAGCAGTTCTCCTGGGATCCCTCACCCTACTGCTCTCCACCCAGGTGCCCTTTCCCAGTAAAACCTCTTGCTTTGTCAGCACGTGTGTCTCCTCGGACAATTCATTTCCAAGTGTTAGACAAGAGCCCAGTTTCGGGCCCTGGAAGGGGTCCGCCTTCCTGCAACAGTAAGGCCCCAAGATGGCCTTGTCGATATGAAGCGAGGGAGGAGAGTTATGAAGGGGTATTTGAGCTTATATCCTTCACCTTTCACATGGATTACATTTTTCTTTACTAACCAAAATATGTATATAAACTTAGTATGTATTTTTAACAGTGTCTACTGTCTGTGCTCAAATCAGTTATCATCTCAGCTCTGTTTTTTCTTTTTTTCCCTATGTGCACTGAACTAGTTCTGTGGTGAGATTTATCACCCTCTTGCTTGGAAACTAATGATGTGTGAAGGACTTAACAGGCAAGCAGTATCTGATTCTCCTGAGGATAGTATAGTGAAATAAAAGCTGTTTTATTTTGGAAATCTGTTGCACTAAGTGAAATGACTGTGCCTAGGGTGTTGTTGTTGTTGTTGTTGTTGTCACTTTAATCTATCACATAAATTAGTTTTCATACACTTTAAGTTAGCACAAAAATAAACCTATCTGATCATGAAGGAGCACTGACTTTTAGATGACCCTGGGATGCAGAAAAGTACCAACTGAGTCCATGGACAGCAGCTTTGGAAGAGTCACAATCCCTTTGGTTTCAGTGAAAAGGATGCAAGAAGTTACAAAACAGAAAATGATGGTCTGTGTGTGAGATTTCTGTAAGACACAAACGCATTTGTATAACTTAGGAATGTGCCAGGACTTCCCTGCTCAGTGGTAAAGAATCCACCTGCCAGTGCAGGAGATGGGGATTGGATCCCTGGGTTGGTAAGATCCCCTGGAGAAGGAAATGGAAATCTACGCCACTATTGTTGCCTGGGAAATCCCATGGGTAGAGGAGCCCAGAGAGCTACAGTCCATGGTGTTGCAGAGTCAGACATGACTTAGCGACTAAACGACAACAAAGGACTGTGTTATCAGGTAGCTAATAAGCCAGTCTTCTCACTTCTTTTGGTTCAAAAATGCCATCTGTTAAAATCACCTGCTCAGTCCTTCCTGACTGCCTACCCAAACAAAATAAAAACCAACACTTTACAACACTCAGAATTAAGATTGAGTATTAATTGGTTTCCAAAATCTTCAGGAAATTTACAATAGACACAAAAATGATGGTCTAGCAATTGGCACTAAATTGAGACATGGAATAGATGACCCCAGACAAGTGTCCAAACAGCATAATTTCATCTAGAAAAGAGAAAAGCATCTTGTGACCCACTGCTAATTTAGAATATACAACCTCTGCTGTTCAGGGTTTGCTATTTGTGGGACATAAAGCTAATCCCGCCTCTATTTCATAACTACCATCTTCAAAGAGGCATGCACTGATGTCTTACCATCCTCATAGTTCTTTATTCTCTCACTATGTCATAAAACTACTCCACATGCTCTTCTAATTGCAATCCCCAAGACCCCTCGCCCCCCTTCATTCTCAGATGATGACCATTCTTCTTATTTCACAGAGAAAACAGAAACAGTGAGGAGAAACTTTCCAGGTGTTTCCAACACAAAACTGACTGATCTATTCATATGTGTATCCATTTTCTCTTCTTCCCGCTAAAGCATCAACTCTTCATCATTGAACTGGGTTCCAGATTCTCTCAGGAACCTGCTTTTGAAATTAGTCCTCAAATAACTCTCTGCATAAAATTCTAACCTGCATTAAAAACATGCTTTAAGAACTTCCTAAGTACACACACACACACACACAATGTCCCTTAATTTCATTTCTTCTCTGGTCACCATCACATTTTTATGCCCTTATTGACTGAACAAATCTTTGAATGTAATTGTTATAACTCCATATCCATATGTTTCCTTTCATTCTCTCTCTTTTTTTTAAGGTTGGAAAAATTACTTTATGAAGTCTTAAGAAGCACTGAGTATAATTAAACTGTAGTCCAGAGTTAGATACAATTTAATAAAATAATATTTCAATTTCAAAATAAAAGTTATTGTAGGTGAGACCATGAAATTTCCTAACATGTGATTTTAATACCTTATGCTAAATTTTCTAAAACAACTCAGAGGAACTGATATTTACAGTAAATGTAGTATTTATGAAAAATCTGGTCTCAGCTATATTATATATATATGTATATATAGAACCCAAGATTATTTGAACTAGGCAACGGACATTGTATATCTCAACAGCAGCACTGGAATGCAGCGTTTAAGACTGGGATTTACATCATGGGATTTGGAAAAGGAGCAGACATCTTGTTTTCCAAACCCGAAGTTTTTCTCAAGACCAAAATCAACATTGTAACTGCCACAGACAGGAAAAAGGGAAGCTTTGCTCACTTTAATTGTTCATCTGCCTCAGAAAGTCCAATATCTCTGAGACAGGAACCACTGCAATAAGAAGAGAGTGAATAGGTTCTCCCAAAGGAGGATTGTTGCTTAATTATACCTCCTGTCCTGGAACCAGGAGCAAACTTTCTGTTTCCCAATGTAATGCTCGGCAGCACCAAGACATTTCAGTAATGGTCCATCAAAAACCCAGCATTCTCCATCTTCATGAAACAACCTTGTCTCCCATTGAATTTCCTTTTCCTTCCTTTCTCAGGCTTCTGCTCTTTGTCTTTCTTCAAGTTGATGCTTGGCTTCAGATGCTGGCATCCTGTCCCATCACTTCATGGGAAATAGATGGGGAAATAGTAGAAACAGTGTCAGACTTTATTTTGGGGGGCTCCAAAATCACTGCAGATGGTGACTGCAGCCGTGAAATTAAAAGACGCTTACTCCTTGGAAGAAAAGTTATGAGCAACCTAGACAGTATATTCAAAAGCAGAGACATTACTTTGCCGACTAAGGTCCATCTAGTCAAGGCTATGGTTTTTCCAGTGGTCATGTATGGATGTGAGTGTTGGACTGTGAAGAAGGCTGAGTGCCGAAGAATTGATGCTTTTGAACTGTGGTGTTGGAGAAGACTCTTGAGGGTCCCTTGGACTGCAAGGAGATCCAACCAGTCCATTCTGAAGGCAATCAACCCTGGGATTTCTTTGGAAGGAATGATGCCAAAGCTGAAGGTCCAGTACTTTGGCCACCTCATGCGAAGAGTTGACTCATTGGAAAAGACTCTGATGCTGGGAGGGATTGGGGGCAGGAGGAGAAGGGGATGACCGAGGATGAGATGGCTGGATGGCATCACGGACTCGATGGACGTGAGTCTGAGTCAACTCCAGGAGATGGTGATGGACAGGGAGGCCTGGCGTGCTGTGATTCATGGGGTCGCAAAGAGTCGGACACGACTGAGCGACTGAACTGAACTCAGATGCTGCATCAATGTCTCTGATTTTTAAGTTGAAAGTGACATCCTTCCAAAGGCAGTGGGATTCATATTCTTTCTGATCTTCCAGCTTCCTCACTTTCTTCTTGATTATAGGCAACTTCTTGGTATCTATAAAAACTACATTTTCCCCTGTTGAGTATTTTGCATACATTACACCATTCCGTTTCCCTTCAATTGAGCAGAAAGACTTCTTGTCATTTGGGAAAAAAATCTCAGTGGTAATTCTGTGCTTCTTGCCCCCATAGAAAGGTTTAGTGTGGAAGATGATGTTTGCACTATAGCCAGATTTGGAACAGCTAATATTGCATTCTCCACCTAGTTCCACCCAGAGCACTGTGAGGATAGACCTGCTGTAAACGTTGGGGAATGTGAAAATGTAACATTCATCATGCTCCAGATACGAGACACAGCCCTGCCCTACGTTGTGCACCATAATTGACATCCTGAGGAATTTTGATTTGGGCCAGATATGAGCATTGAATTGCATCTTCTTATTAAATGGGTGAATGGGTGGATGATGAGAAATCTGCTCAGCCACAAATGTTACACTATTCTTGGAAACCCAGGGAACTGGTCCTTCTGAAACTAGCTCTGCATTCTTTTCAGTATCATTTGGTAATGTCCAGTGACACTGAAAGATTTCACCCAAAATGGGGTTGTATATGGCTTTTTGGCAACTGATCCTCTCCTTCCTGCATGAAAGGCTGAGAGATACCATTTCACAACCTGAACCATTTGGTCTCTGGCATCCTTCTGGTCACTAATACTCACAAGTAGATCCAGATGTGCAAAAGTCTGTGTGCATTTCTAAAAGAGATCTTCTTTCAAGAATTAATGTTGAAAGAACTACCTTCATAAGATCCATTCCAAGTCTAACTTGTGACAACAGATGCATGATAACACTCTTGTGCTTTTCCACCGCCCCTGCCTCCCCTTGGTCATTTCTATAATCATGTGACTCAAAAAGGTCAGCATCGCTTGTTCCATTGGACATGGAAGAATTAAGTGAGTCGTGGTATCTGGGCACTTTAGACTATTTCCTGAGCCACTGTGTATCAAGACTGAGGCAGATGCCGAGGAATCTATTAAGCACTTTGGGGATGAGCCACTCTGAAGGAATTCCTCTGCATCGTAGAATTCATCTTCACTTCTAGAGTAAGAGAACTCTGGGACTGTGTTTGGAGACAAGTTGACATGGCTTGGAGCAGTCAGACTGCTACTAGGTGGTGAGTGGCCACCGCCTGTACTATTTGGTGTTGGAGTCTGATGATGTCCCAAGGTTGCTAATACAGGTCCAACTGGTAGAGAAGATGGATGCTGCTCTGAATCACGCAACTCAGAGTAGGTTCTGGAGGTAAGACAGTCTGAGAAGGCACCGTGTTGACCACAGGTTCCAAGGGACAAGGTTGATATATTGCATCCACAGGATTAATAGTACTTTTAGTGATCTGCAGTGATATAATGCAGTGTTTAATTGATTCTACCAAGCTATTTGTTGTCTCTTTGAGGGTTTCAGTTTTCTTTCTCTGTTCATCATCTCTGCAGTTTTGAAGTTTGTCATCAAAAAGCTTCAACTAACAAGATTTGTAGATAAGCATCAGCTTCTGTAAGTTTGTTATCAAAGTCATGGAGACTAGGAACAAATCCTGAATCCAAACTCCCAGGTGGTGACAGGATGGAGGAAGGGAGAGAATCACACTGGCGCCCGCAGCCTAGGCAAGCAGCAGGGTCTCTGGGAACCTGCAGGGATGGGAGCCGGCCCCTCTCCCAGACCCTCTGGGTCTACTCACTCCACAAGTGACCAGCAAGCAAGCCATTCGCCAAGACCCCTGCTCTCCGTGCCTCCAGGGGAGAAAGCCGAGGACCACTTCCGAGCACCCCTCTTTGCCGCCCTCAGCCGAATCACCGCTGCAGTGCAGTTGGTCTCATCAAGTCTCCTTTCATCCTCTCTTGATTGCACTTTAATTAGCCTTTAGTTCTCATCACTCCTGGAGAAGGAAATGGCAACCCACTCCAATATTCTTGCCTGGAGAATCCCATGGATGGAGGAGCCTGGTGGGCTACAGTCCACGGGGTTGCAAAGAGTCGGACACGACTGAGCGACTTCACTTCACTTTCACTTTCTCATCACTTCAGCAAAATTAATTTTGTACAGGTTACCAATAGTTCCATATCGCTGAAGATAATAATTAACTCTCACTACTGACATTACTCATCTTAACTATTATGCACACTATGAAAAAGCCTCACCATATGTTAAAATTTACAAATCTGCAAATATATAAAATTTGACAGAACTAAAAGGAGGAATAGACCAATTTGTGTTATACTGGGAGATTTTACCATACCTCTCTCTGTAACTGGGAGTTCAAGTAGAAAAAGAAAATCAAGAAATGGTATTTAAAATTTGAACATCTCCATTCATAAATGTAAACCAACTGAAATTGTATAGTGTGAAATACAGATTAAAGTGCACAAGTGATATTTACCAAGATCATACAATAATGCTCAATAAAATAAATCTCAATAGAATGTTATAGTAATTCCAACTTTGGGGCTTCCCAGGTGGAGCTAGTGGTAAATAACATGCCTGCCATTGCAGGAGACGTAAGAGATGCTGGTTGGATCCCAGGGTTGGGAAGATCCCCTGGAGAAGGGAATGACAACCCTCTCCAGTATTCATGCCTCGATAATCCTATAGACAAAGGAACCTGGCAGGCTACAGTACATGGGGTCGCAAAGAGTTGGACATGACTGAAATGGTTTAACATGCACGCACCTTTTCATGCCACAGAAAAATTAAGAAATCAGTGTTAAAAAGATATCTTAAAACATCAAAGTTTGAACCCTAAGAAATACACATCTAGACATCTTTGGATTGGAAGAAGCAATTAAATGGGAGGCTTCCCTGGTGGCTCAGACAGTAAAGAATCTGCCTGAAATGAAGAAGACCAAGGTTCGATCCCTCGGTCAGGAAGATCTGCTGGAGAAGGAAATGACAACCCACTCCAGTATTCTTGCCTGGAGAATCCCATGGACAGAGGAACCTGGTGGGCTTCAGTCCATGGGCTAACAAAGAGTCAGACACAACTGAGTGACTAACTAAATGGAATTTAGAAAATACTTAGCATAAATAATTATGAGAAAGATGCAAGATGCAACTAAACAATGCTGAGGAAGATGCCTCAGGTATAAAATAAGAAAGAAGAAGGCTAAAAAAAATAATGATCTAGGTAGCCATCTCAAGAATTTAGGGGAAAAAAAGGCAGCAAATTAACCCAAAGAATGTAAACAGTAGGAAAAAATTAAGAGCAGAAACTGGTAAAGAAAACAAATGCACAATGAAGAAAATTAACAAATCCATAATATTAAATTTTTAAAATACTAATAAATTTCATAAGTCTCTGGCAAGGCTAATCTTAAAAAAAGTAGAGAGAAGAAAGGAGATAGAATAAAAAGGGAGAGGAGAAAGTGGTTGGATGGAGAGAAAGTGATAGCTAAATTATTAGTGTTGGAAATATAAAAGAAGATATATTAACCTACATACGTACATATGTGATTTAAAACAGTTGAGCATGGTATTGACAACTATATGTTAATATGTTAAAAAAACTTTGATAAACTGCTTAAATTCCCAGAGAAACATAACAGCAGTAGAGCCCTAAAATAAATAAACATATGAATAAAACTTTATAAAAAATTTTGATTCTGAAATTTAAAATCATGCCATAATAACTGAGTAAATTGAATCTAGCAATGTATAAAAAGAATATCAATACATCATGACAAAGTGATTATTCACAAAATGCAAAGCCATCTTAACACCTTAAAATCTAATGTTATTTTTTACATTAACTCAATAAAAAGAAAAGCCTTGAAATCATCTGAAAAGGTATAGAAATTCACTTATATTCCCCAGTAAAGCTCTTAACACACTAGGAATAAAAGATTGCTTTCCAATCTAATAAAGAATATCTAGGAAATTTTATAGCAAATATCATACTTAATGATGAAGTATTTAAAGATTTCCTATGAGACTGAAAATGTTAACTTATCACCACTTGTATTTAACATCATTTTAAATGTCCTTGCTGTAGCACGTGTGTGCATGCTAAGTTGCTTCAGTCATGTCCAACTCTTGTGACCCTATGGACTATAGTCCACCAGGCTCCTCTGTCCTTGGGATTCTCCAGTTAAGAATACTGGACTGGGTTGCCATTTCCCTCTCTAGCAGATCTTCCCAACTCAGGGATCAAACCTGTGTCTCTTACATCTCCTGTGTTGGCAGGTGGGTTCTTTACCCCTAGGGCCACCTGGGATGCCCCCCTTGTGGTAGTATAAGATTATAAAATGAAATAAGATTTATGGTTATTGAAAGTTCAGTTCAGTTCAGTCACTTGATTGTGTCCAACTCTTTGCAACTCCATGGACTGGAACATGCCAGGCTTCCCTTTCCCTCATCAACTCCCAGAGCTTGCTCAAACTCATGTCCACTGAGTCAGTGATGCCATCCAACCATCTCATCCTCTGTCTTCCCTTTCTCCTCCTGCCTTCAATCTTTCCCAGCAACAGGGTCTTTTCAAAAGAGTTAGTTCTTTGCATTAGGTGGCCAAAGTGAAAGGAAGCAATAATTTGAAGACTAGGAATTGAGTAGTTAGAAAATCAAAAGAATAACCTATTAAAATTAATATGTGAATTTAGCAATATATCTTATTTCAACTAAAGTCTGCCTGCAGT
The DNA here is from genome assembly GCF_014754425.2 of Oryx dammah. Classification (NCBI taxonomy): domain Eukaryota; kingdom Metazoa; phylum Chordata; class Mammalia; order Artiodactyla; family Bovidae; genus Oryx; species Oryx dammah. Next base: position 19,207,913 of record NW_024070211.1, read on the forward strand.
GCTGTGGAGCAGCAGTAGACTCAGGTTTTATCCTGGGGTCCAGAAGATCATGTGGAGTAGAAGATGGCAACCCATTCCAGGATTCTTACCTGGGAAATCCCATGGACAGAGGAGCCTGGCAGGCTACAGTCCACTGGGTCACAAAGAGTCGAGCATGACTGAGCAACTGAGCCAACAACAGCAGCTAATATCAATACATAAAAATCACTTGTATTCCTGCACACCAGCAAAAATACCAAATAAAATATTCAAATAGTACCTTTTCAGTTCAGTTCAGTTCAGTTGCTCAGTCATGTCTGACTCTTTGCGACACCATGAATCGCAGCATGCCAGGCCTCCCTGTCCATCACCAACTCCTGGAGTTCTCTCAAACTCATGTCCATCGAGTTGGTGATGCCACCCAGCCATCTCATCCTCAGTCGTCCACTTCTCCTCCTGCCCCCAATCCCTCCCAGCATCAGAGTCTTTTCCAATGAGTCAACTCTTCGCATAAGGTGGCCAAAGTATTGGAGTTTCAGCTTTAGCATCAGTCCTTCCAATGAACACCTAGGACTGATCTCCTTTATGATGGACTGGTTGGATCTCCTTGCAGTCCAAGGGACTCTCAAGAGTCTTCTCCAACACCACAGTTCAAAAGCATCAATTCTTCAGCTCTCAGCTTTCTTCACAGTTCCACTCTCACATCCATACATGACCACTGGAAAAACCATAGCCTTGACTAGATGGACCTTTGTTGGCAAAGTAATGTCTCTGCTTTTGAATATGCTATCTAGGTTGGTCATAACTTTCCTTCCAAGGAGTAAGCGTCTTTTAATTTCATGGCTGCAGTCACCATCTGCAGTGATTTTGGAGCCCCCAAAAATGAAGTCTGACACTGTTTCCACTGTTTCCCCATCTATTTCCCATGAAGTGATGGGACCAGATGCCATGATCTTCATTTTCTGAATGTTGAGCTTTTAGCTAACTTTTTCACTCTCCTCTTTCACTTTCATCAAGAGGCTTTTGAGTTCCTCTTCACTTTCTGCCATAAGGGTGGTGTCATCTGCATATCTAAGGTTATTGATATTCCTCCCAGCAATCTTGATTCCAGCTTGTGCTTCTTCCAGCCCAGCATTTCTCATGATGTATTCTGCATATAAGTTAAATAAGCAGGGTGATAATATACAGCCTTGATGTACTCCTTTTCCTATTTGGAACCAGTCTGTTGTTCTATGTCCAGTTCTAACTGTTGCTTTCTGACCTGCATATAGGTTTCTCAGGAGGCAGGTCAAGTGGTCTGGTATTCCCATCTCTTGAAGAATTTTCCACAGTTTATTGTGATCCATACAGTCAAAGGCTTTGACATAGTCAACAAAGCAGACATTGATGTTTTTCTGGACCTCTCTTGCTTTTTCAGTGATCCAGCAGATGTTGGCAATTTGATCTCTCTGGTTCCTCTGCCTATTCTAAAACCAGCTTGAACATCTTGAAGTTCACGGTTCACGTACTGCTGAAGCCTGGCTTGCAGAATTTTGAGCATTACTTTACTAGCATGTGAGATGAATGCAATTGTGCAGTAGTTTGAGCATTCTTTGGCATTGGCTTTCTTTGGGATTGGAATGAAGTCTGACCTTTTCCAGTCCTGTGGCCACTGCTGAGTTTTCCATATTTGCTGGCATATTAAGCATCAAAAAATAATCATATATCTAGGAATACATCTAATGAAAGAGTTCTACTTTGTCCAACATATAAAAGCTAGAAAGGCTGTCTGTCCCCAACTAACAATAAGAAGAAGTCAGATAAATGACAGTTACAACTTTCTGGAAGCCTGCAGAGAGCTGAGGTCACAGAGTAGCAAGACAGCATGGATTCCAGTGAGGCACAAGCTTCCCCTAGAGGAAGGGGAGGTAGGGCTGGCCCCTCTATGGCCGGACTGGGAGTATGGCCATCACGCAAGAAGCAGGTTAAAAGAAATCTGCTAGCTCATTGCTACCAAAGCAATTTTAGAAGAAAGAAAAGACAAAAAATCCCCATACCTCTCATTGGTGATCTCTTGCAGCTGAGAAAGAGGCAGGAGCATCTCTCTTGAATAAGAAATTCTACAGATACAATTAGGAGTATGACTGACATGAAGAGGGAAAGTTAAAACACACACATTCCCACATACACACAGGCAAGGCCATGAGCAAAGAAGAAAAGGACATCTACAGGCTGTAGAACAATGAGAAATGATGTATCACACATGTAATTGGTATCCTAGAAGCAGGAAAGAGACAACATAAGGCCCTGGAAATTAAATAGCTAGCAGTGAAGATCCATGATCCCTGAGAGAAGGGAAACGAATGGGATGAGCCCTCCTGTTGCCACAGTTTCTGTCTGCTAGAGTTTCAAGACCACAGGACGGATCTGGACTGCTGGAGACAGAGGCGACTACACTTCACAGGGAAAAACCCTGGAGAGGAGAAAACTGCCTAGACAGGAAGCTTAAGAATCTGAGGCAGGTCCCGGGGGGTCTGCAAACAGATCAGCACGTGTGAGGAAGCTAATCAAACCTGGAAAAAGAAACAGCAGACATTTCTGGGGTTTCTCCCAGTACTTTCTTACTACACTATGCTATCTTGACAGCCCATGGAGATGGCTGCTTTGTGTCCAAGTTCTATTCCACTTACTGGGGAGTGAGCTGGGAAGAACCGGCAGGTGAGAAAACCATTTAAACGTGAATGTCACCCCCTGGTGACCCCTCTGATCTCTGCCCTCCCTCATCACTCTCTAGTACTTTCAAATATTTGCTTTTTACATTTTGTCTAAAGCATGTTATTTTTGTCAGCCCTGGGGTGGATTTGACATGTTACTCTGTCGTTATGGAATTTCTATGTCCCCGCAGTTGTAAACGCTCAAAGCACAGACTGAATATGTTCTCTGCCATTAGACTGGTCTTGCCAAGTTATTTATTGTCAAGTGACTTAATCAAGTTGGCACTCAGTGGCACATCCATTGTTGTCATTCTTTTGCTGGTTTTTAGGCAGCTTTAAATAAACAACGGGAAATAACTCAAGGACTGTCTCTAATTTAAAAGCCTTTAGCCAACATTAGGGCTTCCCCAGTGGCTCAGCTGTAAAGAATCCACCTGCAATTCAGGGTTCAGTCCCTGGGTCGGGAAGATCCCCAGAGAAAGAAATGGCAGCCCACTCCAGTATTCTTGCCTGGAGAATCCCATGAACAGAAGAACCTGGTGGGCTATAGTCCATGGGCTCGCAAAGACATGACTGAGCATACATTTTTCCAACTGTGTCAATACTGAATGAAAATTTGACTGCATTCATTGTTGGCAAGAGCTGAAGTTTTTATATCTTTGGGAAAACTGTTGGGAGAATTTTCTAACAAGTCAATGCTTCCAGAAAGTATGCTTCATCTGCTCTGGAAAGTTCCTATCTGAAAAATAAAAGACATTATATCCTCACCTTTTCCAGTCACATAAAAATACCTGGTTTAATCCCAAAATTCTTTTGTATGTACAAAAATAACACATAAAGCTAGGTGAGAAGTTCATTTACTTACTTTGTATACCTTATGTACCAGATCTGCATCAGGAACCACAGTAAAACTTACAATGTATTTATATCTATGTCTTCTTAATTAAGAATATCCCGTTAGATGTCACGCATTTCATTATTGTTAACTGGTTGTACAGCTATCATAAACTTTTGTATTAAACGACTTAAAAAAAGAACCCTTCCATACATATGAAAATTCATTGTGAGATCTACAAATACAACATTTTTTTAAAGTTGTAAGATTTTAGATTTTCACTGAGTTAGGAATAAAAATATAATGAGATCAGGCTTCCCAGGTGGCTCTCGTGGTAAAGAATCTGCCCACCATTGCAGGAGACATGGGTTCAATCCCTGGTCCAAGAAGATCCTTGGAGTAGGAAATGGTGACCCACTCCAGTACTGCTTCATGGAAAAATTCCATGGACAGAGGAGGCTAGCAGGCTACAGTTCATGGGTCACAAAGAGTCAGACATGGCTGAGTGGCTGACACACACATTGTTATATTCATCTAGACTTCAAATTCCAATGTAGACAAAATACACTATAACCTGTAGTTAAAAAACAAAAGTTGAAAGACCAGAACTAGAAGGCTGAAGACAGGCACTAGCATTATTATGTATTTTTCAAACATTTGGGGTGATTTTTAACTTATTTTAGCCCAGTACGACCTCTCTCAGGGGTCTGAGGGGTCTTAATGTTCTGAGCTCCAGAATGAACAGTAAGGTATCTATGTTATTGTAAGCCAGTGAATTTGTGATTACTTTCTCTTATAGCAGCAATGGAAAACTAATGCACTCTACTTCCAGAGTAAGCTATAGAAAAAAATTTCACAGTATAAAAAAGGCAATGAAAAGGACTGATATGTTTACTCAATCTGATTTTTCAGAAGTATTTAAAGAAGTCAAGTAGTTGAGACTTCAAGCTAGTTTTATTTTTTCCTTGCTGATATTTTATTGTTGCATTTTCCTATGATTAAGAAATCAGGTGACCTTAATTTCTGGAAGACAAGATTCCTGAAGGAGTCTTGATTTCAATACTAGAAAGGAACAAAACAAAACAAGACTTTGATCTCGGTAGTGGTTAATATATTTATTTTTCATTTGGTTATAGCTTGCTTCTCCAAGTACACTGGCACTGTGAAATCACTTAGCAACTTTAAATGAAGTATGAAATAACACTGAAATTGGCCAGCTGCGCTCACTTGGGTGGGAGAGAATAGACTTTGAGCTGCTGTTTGCAGTGCTACTAAATGAAAATTTTCACATGAAATGCAGCTGTTGGTTCCAGTAGAAATATGGAAACTTTGAGGTAAATACACTTAATATGAAAGATGTGGTTTATAAACTCCACCTATTCTAAGTTGCAACATACAGTCAAATTTTTAGACCAGGATTTGATTGACCCACAATGGCAGCAGCTGAATTTAAATAAATTCGGCGCCTTTCTCAGGTAACTGAGAACCATGGGGACAGTTTAATTTTTAATGGTAGAGACTGCTGATTCCTTTACATTTTTTTTTACAGAATCACAATTTTGCTCATATGATTCAGAGGCTCCATCCCAGCCCCAGGGGAAGCCTCTAATTAGTTTAAACCAACCCTCCCATTATTTCTCTGGTAACTATTTTTGGTCCAGGAATAGCCTCCTAACCTAAGTTAGCCATTATATGACATTCATCCCTGATTGCCACTGGAGGTTTATTGTGACAGCAAGAGGGACCAGCTCTAGACAAAACTGACTAAAATGATAGCACTGCTGGAAAATGGAAAAATAACCAAGTTGAAAAAAAACAAAAAACAAAACCCTTGATGCCAATTCCCTGAACTGATTGTGTATGAAAATTATATCATCACTTAGGCCATTTTTAATCTGTTTTTCTTCTACTTACAGGTGCTGTTAGGATGCCAATGAATGCTAAGATACCTACTTAATTCCACTAACATTGGCTTTCAGTATGTCAATTTGAGTCCTCTAATAGTTAAGAAAGGCTTCCCTGGTGGCTCAGAGGTTAAAGCGTCTGCCTCCAATGCGGGAGACCCGGGTCCAAGCCCTGGGTCGGGAAGACCCCCTGGAGAAGGAAATGGCAACCCACTCCAGTATTCTTGCCTGGAGAATCCCATGGACAGAGGAGCCTGGTAGGCTAGAGTCCATGGGGTCTCAAAGAGTTGGACACGACTGAGCGATAGTTAGGATAGTCTCCCAACTTTTTTGTTGGGCAAACCAGTTTCTCAATGCATCTCAAGAATCACTAACATACCTGTAAGCTTCATAAAACCTTCTTGGCTCAGTCATGGCCTGGTTTAGCATATGAAAACCTAGTTGTGAATTCCTGCCTCACTTCTGACTCCCTAAATGTGGTCAACAAAACAATGCCTCCCCAAAGATGTCCATGTCTTATTCCCTGAAATATGTGCTTGTGTTTCTTTACATGGCGAAAGGGAATTTTCAGCTGTAATTAAGTTAAGGGTCTTGAGACAGGAGGGAAGATCCTCTGGAGGATGGCATGGCAGCCCACTTCAGTATTCTTGTCTGGAGAATCCCATGGACAGAGGAGCCTGGTGGCCTCAGTCCATGGGGTCAGAAAGAGTCAGACACAACTGAAGTGACTTAGCATACACACGCACTTGTGATAGGAAGATCATTCTGGATTATCCCGGCAAACCTGATGTAATTACAAGGATTCTCATAAGTGAAAGGAAGAGGAAGAAGAATCAGGGTCAGAGAAGATGTAATGATGGAAGCAGAATTTTAAGTGATAAGAGAAAGGGGCCGTAGACCAAGGATGCAAGTGGCCTTCAAAGGATGGGAAAGGCAAAGAAACAGATTCCATTCTACAGCCTCCAGAAGCAACTCAGCTCTTTTTGACACCTTGATTTTAGTCTGGAAATACCTATTTAAGATTTCTGACCTCCAGAGTGGTGAGGTAATAAGTTCGTATCAAGTCACTAAATATGCAATAATTAGGAAACAAATACACCAAGTTTCATTGCTGTTTCAGGTCTACAAAGCATGGCTCTGGTCTTCTGGCATGAGTGCACCAGAACACAGCATGCTGTGTTCTTTTTTCCTGAAAAGCTTCATAAAGACCAGGAATTCAGAGGATCCTTCAGAATTTTCCTCCTACAGATTCTGTCCCAGGAGTACAGAGTACACTGAGCTGCTCTCCATCACCCGCTGGTGGAGGCTGGCTCAATGACTTCTCTATTCCTCTGTGTTCAGCAGTTAAGTCAAGTCTGACTCTTTGTGACTCCATGGACTGTAGCACACCAGACTTCTCTGTCCTTCACTGTCTCCTAGAGTTTGTTCAAACTCATGTCCATTGAGTCAGTGATGCCATCCAACCATCTCGTCCACTGTCACCCCCTTCTCCTCCTGACTTCAATCCTTCCCAGCATCAGGGTCTTTACCAATGCATTGGCTCTTTGCATCAGGTGAGGTGAAATCAAAATAGCACAATTTAGCTTTCAGTTTAAAAATAGGGTGATATTATCCACAAACTCTTCTGGGTGAAATACATATGCCACAGAGAACTGTTTCTCTTGCATCTCAGAACTAAATTATTCCTTAAAAATGGTTTGTCTAAAGTTTGCTGTGATAGAAATGTCATTTTTATGATTGTTATAAAAAATTACCATTGAAAAATAGGTCACTATCTTTGGCTGCTGCAAGTTACTGTTTGCTTCTTTTGACTTCAAAGCTTCACAGTATGATTTTTCTGTTATTTTTTTTTCTTTCTGATGGGAGTCAGAAATTAGTAATTTGTAAGTGACATATATTTTTTAATTGAAAATTTAAACATATGCTACAATTTGACTTTATTCTTCCCTGATATTTTTCTATTAGGTTATAGATAACTGAACTATTCTCTGTTATATATTTTAAAAGCTTTATATCTATTCATGATAATAAGCAAGATTTTTCCATTTCATTTGAAATGCATACAAAGATTAGGAAAACCTAAATATAAAATTACCTCCCTAAACAATCTTCACTGTACCCACCAGATTACATCTTTTCATATTCTGGAACATTATGTCTAGGCATACAAGTCTTCTGTATCATTATTCCAAAAATTATTTCTCAGAACTTTGTTAAAATGTATCCAAATGTAAAGTTATATTTCTTACCAGGAACCACACCTATATTATTTTCCTTTTATTTTTTAAACAAAATGGTCTCCAACCTAAATTGTAAGATATTTAAATTTACTGGGATAAATGATCCATTTCCTTTCTCAACTTTGACCTTGATCATCAATATTTCTGTTTATTCATATCAAGTATATCCATGTGAAATTATTATGGACTCTTAGTTCTAGCTTTCCATTTCCATATGCATCACTGAGCAGCTCCCTCCCCAGCAGACTAATCTGGACAACCAAATTTAAAGATGAAATGATAGTACAATGATAAAATAGATGAACAACATTTAAACAATAGCTATAATAACAAAATTCCCTGAGAGCTATAAAAATTTATAGTTAGCCCAGGCTTTTCCATCCACACTTCATTAGATACTCATAATAACCCTATAAAACAAACAATTGGTCATTATTGTTTCATTTAACATGTGAAGACACAGGCTCAGAATGGTTAATGGCTTGTGCCTGAGGTCATAATATTAGCAAAAGATAGAGCCAGGACCAGTGCTTATTAATTTTTGAACACCAACCCACATTCTCTCTGGTATTTTCAGGGGAAAATAATTCTCTAGCTATAAAGAAAAGCATAGAAATAATCCAAGGCTATGGAGAAACCAGCTACAATCCATCTGAGTAAGAAGCATGATGAAAAAAAAAAAATGTCCTTTTAAGCAACCCTTAAAAAAATGAAGTTGGGATATTTTGAGTAAAGCCTCAGGGTTAACCCTAAGTCTAAGAAAACCACATTTTAAGTAGCAGGAGGCACTGAGAACAAAGGCCAGAGCCACCAACACAAAGATGCATTTCACAGGGGCGCAGTATGGGACCTCTGTTCTCAACACTGGCTCCTCAAAATCCCCCATCCAAAATGACTCTTGCTCTTTTCAGAATCCCACAACACACAGCAATCCTCTCAGGGCAGACATTCGCTCCACCTCACCAGCTTGTCACTGGCCGCACTTCTGAATTGTGTGTTGAACTTTTTAAACTATACATAAGCCTGGTATCCACAGTATATCACCTAAATCCGTTTTCTTAATTCCTGTTCTGAGAGGCAAACTCTCTACTCCTTTACAAGCCTTATCTGTTCTTTACCTGCAGATAACCAGATAACCTGCAAATACCATATCTGTGGGCTTCCCTGGTGGCCCAGACGGTAAAGAATCCACCCACAATGCGGGAGACCTGGGTTTGATCCCCAGATTGGGAAGATTCCCTGGAGGAGGTTTTGGCAACCCACTCCAGTACTCCTGCCTAGAGAATCCCCGTGGACAGAGTACAACACAGTGCTGTTTCCCTGTGGCACTGTGGTAAAGAATCCTCCTGCAATGTGGGAGACATGGGTTCAATCCCTGGGGCAGGAATATCCCCTGGAGGAGGAAATGGAAACACACTCCAGTATTTTTTTCCTGGAAAAATCCCATGAACAGAGGAACCTTGTGGGTTACAGTCCATGGGCTGGAAAAGATTCAGACAGGAGTGAGCATGCATACACATGCACCATATCTGTTGAGTTTAGGATTGAGCCGTATCTGTTGGTTTGTGCATACTATTATCCTCTTGAATCACCTCTATATTCTCCTCTTATCTTCAGTATAATAATGCATATTATTTTAGTGAATAAACCAATATTCTGTGTTTGTATTATTATACCATGTAGACATTAGCTATGGTTTTTCCAGCAGTCATGTATGGATGTGAGAGTTGGACTATAAAGAAAGCTGAATGCTGAAGAATTGGTGCTTTTGAACTGTGGTGTTGGAGAAGACTCTTGAGAGTCCCTTGGACAGCAAGAAGATCCAACCGGTCCATCCTAAAGGAAATCAGTTCTGAATATTCATTGGAAAGACTCGTGCTGAAGCTGAAACTCCAATACCTTGGCCACCTGATGTGAAGAACTGACTCATTGGAAAAGACCCTGATGTTGGGAAAGATTGAAGGAAGGAGGAGAAGGGGATGACAGATGATGAGATGGTTGGATGGCATCATCTTCTCGATAGACGTGAGTTTGAATAAGCTCCAAGAGTTGGTGATGGACAGGGAAGCCTGGTGTGCCACAGTCCATGGGGTCACAAAGAGTCAGACATGACTGAGTGACTGAACCGAAATGAGACATTATTATGTGGTATAATAATACAGGCTCCCAGGTGGCTCCATGTTAAAGAATCCACCAGCTAATACAGGAGACACAGGTTCAATCCTTGGTGGGGAAAACCCGTTGGAGAAGGAAATGGCAATCCACTCCAGTAAACTTGTCTGGGAAATCTCATGAACAGAAGAGCCTGTCAGTCCATGGGGTCACAAAAGAGTCAGACACAATTTAGCGACTAAGCAACAACAGACGTTATTAAAAGATAAGCTGTGCTGCTGTATGCTGTCATTTCAGTCCTGTCCGATTCTTTGAGACCCCCATGGACTGTAGTCTGCCTGGCTTCTCTTCCCAGGGGGATTCTCCAGGCAAGAATACTGGAGTGGGTTGCCATGCCCTCCTCCAGGGGATCTTCCCAAAAGACAAGCTTCTAATTCTAAATTAATGTGCATTTTTAGATTGCATTTTGATGTTAACAGTTGCCTTTTTTGATTATTTAGCTTTATATATGCATATATATTTTGTACACACATAAATATGTTTGTTTTACTTTATATTTGTATGTGTGAATAGGTATATGCATATATTAACTCTTAATTCAGTTACAAATATAACAGCTCAACTCAAGTCTTATAACCAAACACATCAGGTTAGCTATGAATTCATTCCCTTTTTGGAGACAACTTTCCTGGGCCTTGTGGTCCTTCTGCTTCATGACAGTCTGTTTGTTCTCACGCCTGCCACACGTGTGCATGTACATGTGATCCTGTCTGTGTTACCTTCCTGTCTTTCTCTGTCTTGATTGATACTACACTTTCAGTGAACATTCTTCCTATGGCTTCTGAGAAGGGCTGTTACATCTGCAGATTTTTTAGTCTACTTTCATAGTTTATAGATCCCATTTACACTGGGATGGGAATTCTCTGGTGACTCAGATAGTAAAAAAAAAAAAAAATCCACCTTCAACGCAGGAGACCTGGGTTTGATCCCTGGGTTGGGAAGATTCCTTGGAGGGAAAAATGGCAACTCACTCCAATATTCTTGCCTGGAGAATTCCATGGACAGAGGAGCCTGGCGGGCTACAGTCCATGGGGTCACAAAGAGTTGGACATGACTGAGCTACTAACACTTAGATTGGGATATAAATCTAAGTTAGAAATAATTTCTTCTATTTTGAAAGCATTGCTTCTTCATCATTTGTTCACCTGCTGCTATTTAGAAGTCTGATGTCATCAGATGCCCAATCTTATGAAAGTTACCCATACTTTCTCTGAAATTTGAAACTTTTTGTATCAGATGTCATTGGTTATTAATTCTACTGAGAAGTCACTAGAAAATGAACCTTTTGAGGTGCTTAGATAGAGCCACTAATGTTCAGATCCCTCCACATCTCTCCTATAAATTCAGATTTTACTTTTTAAGTGAGGTTTGGGCACCATTTTTTTAAAGTTCCCAGACAAATTCCTTGGTGCAGCCAAAGTTGAGAAGTACTGCTCTCGATCAATGTTTTTCAAACTTAAATGTGCATACAAATTGTAAGGATCTTATTACAATGCCGGTTTTGACTCAGAATATCAGAGAAAGGACAATGAATTGACATTTCTAATAGGTGGTACCCATGCTGATGATGGAGGCAAATTCTAAACACACTATGATTGAAGACTTTATTCTGTGAGAGTATGTTAGGAAAGAAGTAACCTGAATTGCAGACTACACGGATCAGTATCTGTTTCTCATTCTGGTCTTTTGGTGACTTTCAGTTCAGTTCAGTCCAGTTCAGTCACTCAGTCATGTCTGAATCTTTGCGACCCCATGGACTGCAGCACGTCAGGCTCCCTGTCCATCATAAACTCTGGGAGTTTACTGAAACTCATTCCCATTGAGTTGGTGATGCCATCCAACCATCTCATCCTCTGTTGTCCCCTCCTCTTCCCACCTTCAGTCTTTCCCAGCATCAGGGTCTTTTCCAATGAGTCAGCTCTTCGCGTCACGTGGCCAAAGTATTGTAGTTTCAGCTTCAGCATCAGTCCTTCCAATGAACACTCAGGACTGATCTCCTTTAGAATGGACTGGTTGGATCTCCTTGCAGTGCAAGGGAGTCTCAAGAGTCTTCTCCAAGACCACAGTTCAAAAGCACCAATTCTTTGGTTTTCAGCTTTCTTTATAGTCCAACTCTCACATCCATACATGACTAGTGGAAAAACCATAGCCTTGAATAGACAGACCTTTGTTGGCAAAGTAATGTCTCTGCTTTTTAATACGCTGTCTAGGTTGGTTATAACTTTCCTTCCAAGGAGTAAGCGTCTTTTAATTTCATGGCTGCAGTCACCATCTGCAGTGATTTTGGAGCCCCCCCAAATAAAGTCTGCCACTGTTTCCACTGTTTCCCCATCTATTTCCCATGAAAGGATGGGACCAGATGCCATGATCTTAGTTTTCTGAATGTTGAGCTTTTAGCCAACTATTTCACTCTCCTCTTTCACTTTCATCAAGAGGCTCTTTAGTTCTTCTTCACTTTCTGCCATAAGGGTGGTGTTATCTGCATATCTGAGGTTATTGATATTTCTCCTGGCAATCTTAATTCCAGCTTGTGCTTCCTCAGGCCAGCGTTTCTCATGATGTACTCTGCATATAAGTTAAATAAGCACGGTGACAATATACAGCCTTGACGCACTCCTTTTCCTATTTGGAACAAGTCTGTTGTTCCATGTCCAGTTCTAACTGTTGCTTCCTGACCTGCATACAGATTTCCCAGGAGGCAGGTCAGGTGGTCTGGTATTCCCATCTCTTTCAGAATTCTCCACAGTTTATTGTGATCCAAACAGTCAAAGGCTTTGGCATAGTCAATAAAGCAGAAATACATGTTTTTTCTGGATCTCTCTGGCTTTTTTGATGATCTAGCGGATGTTGACAATTTGATCTCTGGTTCCTCTGCCTTTTCTAAAACGAGCTTGAACATCTGGAAGTTCACGGTTCACATATTGCTGAAGCCTCGCTTGGGGAATTTTGAGCATTACTTTGCTAGCATGTGAGATGAGTGCAATTCTGCGGTAGTTTGAACAGTCTTTGGCATTGCCTTTCTTTGGGATTGAAATGAAAACCGACCTTTTCCAGTCTCATGGCCACCTGCTGAGTTTTCCAAATTTATTGGCGTATTGAGTGCAGCACTTTCACAGCATTGTCTTTTAGGATTTGAAACAGCTCAAGTGGAATTCCATCACCTCCACTAGCTTTGCTTGTAGTGATGCTTCCTAATCACACCAGTGTGGTTATCTGCATCGTGAAGATCTTTTTTGTACAGTTCTTCTGTGTATTCTTGCTGCCTTTTCTTAATATCTTCTGCTTCTGTTAGGTCCAGACCATTTCTGTCCTTTTTGAACCCATCTTTGCATGAAATGTTCCCTTGGTATCTCTCATTTTCTTGAAGAGATCTCTAATTTTTCCCATTCTGTTGTTTTCCTCTATTTCTTTGCACTGATGGCTGAGGAAGCCTTTCTTATCTCTTCTTGCTATTCTTTAACTCTGCATTCAAATGGGTATATCTTTCCTTTCGTCCTTTGCTTTTCACTTCTCTTCTTTTCACAGCTATTTGTAAGGCCTCCCCAGACAGCCATTTTGCTTTTTGCATTTCTTTTCTATGGGGATGGTCTTGATCCCTGTCTCCTGTACAATGTCACAAACTTCAGTCCATAGTTCATCAGGCACTCTATCAGATCTAGTCCCTTAAATCTATTTCTCACTTCCACTGTATAATCGTTAGGGATTTACTTTAGGTCATACCTGAATGGTCTAATGATTTTCCCTACTTTCTTCAATTTCAGTCTGAATTTGACAATAAGGAGTTCATGATCTGAGCCACAGTCAGCTCCTGGTCTTGTTTTTGCTGACTGTATGGAGCTTGTCCACCCTTGGCTGCAAAGAATATAATCAATCTGATTCAGGCCCTGCAGCCACAAGTGGTTTTTTTTTTTTTTTTTTTTGCTTTGGAGAACCTTTTGAAAAGGGTTTGCTGAATCTGATCTTTTTTATTTGGGATAGAACTTGTATTTCAGACCATATTTTAAGAGGACAGTACAGGAGGAGAAAAGTGACTGGGGAGAAGTTTCCTCTCATCTGGCAGAGTTCGCCCTCATTGTGCTGTTGGCCACTGTGTGAGTGCTGCCCTGAACTAAGAGCTTTAACTTTGAGGGTGCTCATGGGGGTTTTTGTTTTGAGGTTTTGGGTTGTTGGTGGTTGGTTTGGTTTTTTTTTTTTTTAATTTTGACATGTGTGCATGTGAGTGTATCATGCTTAGGGTGCACATTTAACCTTCACCTTCCAAGAGATGGCCGCCCTCTTGGAAAGACACTCAGCAGACCATTAGACTCGGGAAGAAGACCCTACTGGTGGCTGTGCCTCCTGGGTCCTCTCACTCATGTTTTGACTGTGTGTTCCCTTCTGCTGTGCTCTTGATAGCTACCTGGTCATTGCCTTCCTTTGGAAGTTGGAAACAGGTATTGTAGACCCAACACACATTCTAAATTTATAATGAGTAATAACTGGAATAAATAAAGGTTCTTGTACCCAAAGTGACTCTCCTGGGAAAAACAGCTTTCTTTTTTCTTCTCAGATTGAGACTGAATAAAAGGAAAGGATTCAGAAATACAATGTAGAATTTTGAAGGAAGAGAATTTTCTCTCCTGTATATGTTAAAAGGAAATTTGACAGTTTCAATGCCTGCTAATCAAAGGTTTACTCAGCTAACCATGTGTCCAGGTTGCTGGTGGAGTTTCTTTCAGATCTGAGTGGTGCCTGCTGAATTTAGAGAACTTCATATAGTATCTCTGTGGACTTTTGTTTTTGTTTTTTGCCACAACCAATAGGACAATTGACAAAATGTGGTACACTGGAGAAGGAAATAGCAAGCCATTTCAGTATTCTTGTCTTGAGAACCCCCATGAACAGTTTGAAAAGGGAAAATGATAGGACACTGAAAGATGAACTCTCCAGATCAGTAGGTGCCCAGTATGCTACTGGATATCAGTGGAGAAATAACTCCAGAAAGAATTAAGAGATGGAGCCAAAGCAAAAACAACACCCAGTTATGGATGTGACTGGTGATAGAAGTAAGGTCCAATGCTGTAAAGAGCAACATTGCATAGGAACCTAGATTGTTAGGTCCACGAATCAAGGCAAATTGGAAGTAGTCAAACAGGAGATGGCAAGAGTGAACACCTACATTTTAGGAATCAGTGAACTAAAATGGACTGGAATGGGTGAATTTAACTCAGATGACCATTATATCTACTACTGCGGGCAGGAATCCCTTAGAAGAAATGGAGTAGACATCATAGTCAACAAGAGAGGCCAAAATGCAGTACTTGGATGCAATCTCAAAAACAACAGAATGATCTCTGTTCATTTCCAAGGCAAACCATTCAATATCATGGTAATTCAAGTTTATGTCCAGACCAATAATGCTGAAGAAGCTGAAGTTGAATGGTTCTGTGAAGACCTACAAGATCTTTTAGAAGTAACACCCCCAAAAGATGTCCTTTTCATTATAGGGGACTGGAATGCAAAAGTAGGAAGTCAAGAGACACCTGGTAAATTTGGCCTTGGAGTACAGAATGAAGCAGGGCAAAGGCTAATAAGAGAACACACTGGTCATAGCAAACACCCTCTTCCAACAACACAAGAGAAGACTACACATGGTGACTTTAACGCACATTAATGTTTGAGAAATGTTGTTCTAAATCAACTACCTTAGAAATAAAGAAGAAATGATTCAGTGGATTGACTGTTAACATAGTAATACAGTTTAATTAAGCCATAGAATTTAAACTTCATTGAGACTTAAAAAATATAATAGTTGGGGAAGCTATACATGTGTGCAGGCTGGGGTATAAGGGAAATCTCTGTACCTTCTGCTCTGTTTTTCTGCAAATCTAAAACTGCTTTAAAAAATAGGTCTATCAAAAAATCTAATTAAGACCATAGATAGTGGTTACATGTAATAATACTTAACATCTGTGGATTGTGGGTTTTTTTTTTTTTCTTCTAAGAATCTGA
Source organism: Oryx dammah (assembly GCF_014754425.2). Taxonomy (NCBI): domain Eukaryota; kingdom Metazoa; phylum Chordata; class Mammalia; order Artiodactyla; family Bovidae; genus Oryx; species Oryx dammah. The sequence goes on from NW_024070211.1 coordinate 19,223,727, forward strand.
TTAAGACTATGGACACTTTTTTCAGGAAAAAATATGCACAAACAAATATTACACATAAAGTTTTGCATAAAATCAGGAATCCATGAATCACTCAATGACTATGATACCTCCAGATTAAGAACTCCTGGATAACAAGATGTTAGGCTCTTATTTCACAGAACAAACATTGATAGCGCTCCTAAGATATACCAAGAGTGCTGTTTTAGGGTCAGGCAGGGGTTACCTATGAACAAATAAGTAACTCCGTCTTAAAAGTATATTCTTGTGGATGAAGATAAACATACAGGGATAAACAAGTGATTAAGTAAATTACATCCCTTGTTGTGCTATGTCGCTTCAGTCGTGTCCAATTCTTTTCAACCCTATGGATTGTAACCCACCAGACTCCTCTGTCCATGGGATTCTCCAGGCACGAAGTGGGAGTGGGTTGCCATGCCTTCCTCCAGGGGATCTTCCCAACCCAGGGATCAAACCCATGTCTTCCTTGGCTCTGGCATTGTAGATGGATTCTTTACCACTTAGCCACTGGGAAACCCCAAGGAAATTACATAAGCCAGTGTTATTAAAGTGTTCAGTGCCAGGAGGGAAAAGGGGGCCAGCAGGGAAAGTGTGATCTTACACCTGAGGTCCAAGGGCTTCGTGGAACTGGGGATATTTTAAGTAAGGGATTCAGGTCAGGTCTCTCTGACTTGTGAGCAAACACTTAGAGGTAAAGGAGTTGGTCAATAAGAGGCTGAGGAAAATGATGCTTCAAGCAGAGAGGCAGCCTGTAACAATGTACTAAAGGTGGAGCATGGCTGGTGAGAGCAAGGAACAGGAAGGTCAGTGTGGCCAAAGCAGACTTATTGAGCTGGAAAGGATAAGGAGAGAGGTTGGAAAAGTGAGGCCTCAGGAGAGGGCTTTAAAATGGTGGTTGTTTTTACTCTGAATGTGACAGGGATCCATTAGAGGGTTTGGAACGCAGGAATTATTTTACTCAATAGAGTTAAAGAGATAGTTGTGTTAAATAACAACTGTCAGAGCAGCACGGGGCATGAGTGGAAGTCAAAGACCCAGCAGGTGAGAGGCTTCAGGCAGGGCAAGTGCCGTGAAGGTGCTGAGAAGCTGTCTGACTCTAAATTGTGCTGAAGGTGGGCCAACAGGATTCCTTGACTTTTTTAAAATAACAGATTTATTGAGATATTATACACATACCATAAAGCTAATTCTTCTAAAGTGTACAAGTCAGTGGCTTTCAGTACATTCATAACAGTATGCACTGATTCCCACTCTAATTCCAGAACAGTTTCATAAGACTTAAATTTTTTTTTTTCCTTTTTCAGATATTATTTTCATCCTTTGTTTCTAAATACAAGCTTCCCGTGTGGCTCAGCTGGTAAAGAAACTGCCTGTAACGTGGGAGACCTAGATTCGCTCCATGGGTTGGGAAGACCCTCTGGAGAAGGGAAAGGCTACCCACTCCAGTATTCTGGCCTGGAGAATTCCATGGACTGTATAGTCCATGGGATCGCAAACAGCTGGACATGACTGAGTAACTTTCACTTCACTTTCTAAATACAGGACTGAAACTTTTTTTAGTATAGAAAATAAAAGTCGGGGAGTAGAAGGCAGGCATGAGAGGGAGGGGATGTGCATATACTTATAGCTGATTCAGGGCTTCCCAGGAGGCTCAGTGGTAAAGAATCCACCTGCCAATGCAGGAGATTTGTGTTCAATCCCTGGGTCAGGAAGATCCATGGAGAAGGAAACGACAACCCTCTCCAGTATTCTGCCCTGGGGAATCCCATGGAAAGAGGAGCCTGGCAGACTATAGTCCACGGAGTCACAGAGTCAGACACGACTGAGCAACTGAGCACACAGGCATAGCTGATTCAAGCTGTTGTACAGTGGAAACTAACACAGCATTGTATAGCAATTACACTCCAATTAAAGGAGAGAAGGGATAGTTAGGGAATTTGGGACCGACATGTACACACTGCTATATTTAACATCAATAACCAATAAGGATCTACTCTATGGCACAGGGAATTCTGCTTCATGTTACGTGGCAGCCTGTATGGGTTGGGAATTTGGGGGAGAACGGATATATTTCCTGTCCACCTGAAGCTACCACAACATGGTCAACTGGCTATACTCCAAAACAAAATAAAAAGTTTTAAAAATTAACAAAAATAAACTTAAGAAACATTTTAAAAATGAAAGAAAAGAAATGTATGATTTTGTTCCACTATCCAATGTACTTGTGTTGAGAAGAACTTAAGTGGAAAGGGTATACTGACCAAAAATATGACATAGGAATGACCGCCTCAGTGTCAACTCTGCCCAATTTGTAGTTGTACCTAGGTACCTATGTTGGGCATATGCAGAGGAAACATTCAAATTGCATGTGACATGGGTATGGCATGAGAGAGACATGGTATGCACTCCAGGTTGGCTTGGCTATCTCTCTTGATCAGATAAGAGCCCTCCCTACGAATGTGCCATCATAGATAGAGCCCCCCATTTGCCATATGTGCTACCTGAAATAACACATTATGGTATATGACTTTAATGCCATGGAAAGTAAAATGTATCAATCCCTCTATAATGTTAAACTTCAACAACTTTCAGTGATATGTTCATTTAAAAATAAATTTTCCACACTGATCTGAATTTTTCTTACTTTCAGTCTCTCCCTGATCAAATTCCATGTTGGATCTAAGCTGGTGTCTAACATGTGTTTGCAGGAGCTCAGACTGCAGCCTGCTATGTGGAGCATCATGACCATTTCATCCAAGTGGCGCACATTTTGTCATAAAGTTAGTAGCACTGAGTAAAGAGAGACCAGGTAAAACTATCATTAATTTTATAATGCTCGGTATATTTAAGGGAATGAATGGCAGCATTTTTATGGGCGTGTTTGCATGAAAGTTCAAGATCAGATTATTAGTATTTGAAAAGCCATACTGGAAAAGGCAAAAAGTATATGCAGCAACAAAGAGCCAACTACAGTGGAGTCCTAGTTAATTAAATCCAAATTTCATCCACAGAAATATGTATCTCAGAAGGAAAACTGTCTCACAATTACTCATTTCTAGAAACTTTCATTCCATCACAAATTGACTGAACATCAAAATTGAATAAATGGCTATTCAGCCCTTTTCCAACTCATATATTAAAAATATAACTTAAAAATATCTTTGGGAGAATTTCAGTTAGGAACAACTAAGAGACAGCTGTAGAAACTTATTGCCTCTGAAACCAGTAATCCTTTATAAGACCTGGATAATATTTATCAAACACTCTGGGTGACTAAGGAGAACTAAAATTATATTAAATAAGACAAGGGTCTTAAGATGGCTGTAACCATAAACACGATTTTATCCAGTTCCTGATGGTTAAAAATTATAATTATTTTCTACTTTTGAATAAAATGTTGATAAAGATTCTTATGTTTCCATTCCAGCAGATAGTGGAGAAAAAACTAGTTTATCATTTGTGGTTAATTATCAATAGAACTATTTTCTCTCTCCAGACCTATTTTCATGAATACCATTTGCAGGCACGGGGTAGGAGAAGGACAAGAAAAGGAAAGGTGAGAAAGGGAGAAAAAAATAGGGATAAAATAAATGTGTCAAAGAAGAAAGAAATAATGAGTGAGAAAGAAAATGAGAGGGTAAGAGTTAAGAGAAAGAAATGTCAAAAGTGAGCAAGTGTAGGGAGATTCCATAATTATCTTCAAGAGTTGTCAGGGTCTTCATTAAATCTGTTTCTTAAAATACACCTGGATTCCACTGGAATTTTCATTACATTTGAAACACTATAGAATAAAAACAAGATATATCCCAGACTGGAATTAGGTAACTGTCTATGATGAAACAGTAGGGAAACAAATGAAATATAAGGAATCAGATCAGCTAAACATAGAAGTAACTCACACCTTGGTAATGATCAGTAAGGAAGTACCCCCAAGGCTAAATGAATATATTTATTCTAATTGCATTAATGTAGAAGAAAGACTAGAGTACAAACGGCAACAATGAAACCTTATCCCTTTCGTTTTACTCTTTATTAAGAAAGATGGTGCTAGAAAAAGAATTATCCTCTTGGAGGCTTCAAAGAAGGAGCTCTGAAATGCTTTGCTTCCAGCTTATACCGAGACACAGGATAATCTGCAAGATGACCCAAATACCGTGTCTTCAGGGTGGACATGTTACCTTGGTGAACATGATGTAAAGATATGACAGCTGAATGGTAAAATTATTAATGCTTTGTATTCACAGACAACCTCTACATGCCAAATAACATCTCACACAAGCTAATCTCCAAAGAGGGATTACATTGACTGGTAGACTATACGCTCTCTAAGTGTATGGTCCTTGTGACACTTCTTCAGTACAAATTACTAAATTGGCTCTGTGATTTCTATATCAATCTATTATAACATTGATTGTGTGTTTAGTCAGTCATGTCTGGTTCTTTGCAACCCTTTGCACTGTAGCCTGCCAGGCTCCTCTGTCCCTGAGGTTTTTCAGGCAAGAATACTGGAATGGGTTGCATTTTCCTTCTCCAGGTCATCTTCCCGACCCAGGGATTGAACTCATGCCTGCTGTGTCTTCTGCATTGCAGGAAGATTAGTTACCTGCTGAACCATCTGAGAAGTCCTATAATGTTGATTAGGGAGCCTAAATTACTCTGCATACCTGAAAAAAAACAAGTTTCTAAAATAAAAAGGACACAGACCTGTTCCATGATCATGGTAACCACAATGATGTACCACCATCTCTGCAGCACTCTGTGATGACCAAGTGTTCTTTCTAAGGACATAGCAGGCCATTCCATTATATTTGCAAAATCTAAATTCCACGCTTCTTTCCTTGAAGTTTGCCCAAAGTTTTACCTAAAAACTTATAAAAGACTAATACATCTCTGAGTAATGAAATAGAAAATAAAGTTTAATCACTTACATAATGTACATATTTGAAAGGAAGAGAATGTGGAATAACTATGCCCTTATGCAATTACAACAAACTCAGGAAAACAAGCCATTGGGAAATAATTTTCCTTTCTTCTTAACCTCCTCTAGTTTATGTGGCTTTGGAGAGGTGCATAAAATCACATATCTCTGTTTGTAAAATGTTCCATCTGTTCCTACCTCTTATTCCCCCACTTGAAGACTAAATCCTTTTGCTTCCCAATTATCCTCAGTATCCAACTGAGTTGATGACAAAGGAGATGGTAGAAGAAGGATGAGGAACTAAGAAATGGCAATTGAGTTTTCATCAAAATATGTCTAGTAAGAAATATATGTAGAGAGAGAGGTGCAGAAAATCTAGACAATATGATAGGAGTTTCATAATTATTCCAGCTTCATTTGCATATATTGGCTTCCAGGTGAATTTGTTCCTTTGTACAATGTTTCTCTTCTATGCATAGAAATCTGCATACATTGACTATGATATATAAGAAGAAAGAGACCTAGCATATGTTGAGTAGCCGCTGTGTCAGGAATCATATACACATAATTATACTTTAGGAGGGTTTCCCAGGTGGTATTGGTAAAGAACCCTCCTGCCAATGCAAGTAGATGTAAGAGATGTGGGTTCTATCCCCAGGTCGTGAAGATACCATGGAAGAGGGCATGGCAGCACACCCCAGTATTTTTTCCTGGAGAATACTATGGACAAAAGAGCCTGGTGGGCTACCATCCATAGGGTCTCAAAAAGTCAGAAACGACTGAAGCAACTTAGCACACTCAAGTACACTTAATCTCTCCCACAAGCATTCTCAATTTTGGGATGAGGGAGATAAGCCTTATGGACGCCAAGTCAAACAGCCAAGATTACATGAATTAACTAAGTAGTAGGATTGGGAATGAGACCAAACCGTCTAATATTGTGGTTCATGCTCTTTCCACTATACTACCCTGCCCCTACTAGTGAGTGGCAGTTTCCCATGATAGTGAAAAGCTCAGGACCTTATAATAAGACACATGAATTTGAATCCTAAACCTGCCATTTTCCAGTGTGTGATTTCTGACCAGTTAGCTCTCTGAATGCTTCCTCTTCTGTAAAATCTATATAATAATAAGGTCTAGCATACAGGTTTATTGTGCTGATTGTGCCAACATGTATTTAAACTATTCAGCATATTAGTTGTATACTTAATAATATAAGCCATTTAGTCAGAGATATCATTAAAGAAAGAAACATACATCAGAATCAGGCTAGTCCATTGTAAGAGGTCCCACAACTCTAAAATTCTTAATGTTAAATGTTATAATCAGCCCTAATTGGTTGAATCAGATTTGTACTCAAAATAAATTGGAGGGAAAATGTGTCTATAGGCCAGAAGCATTTCTATTATACTGCTTTCTAAATTTCTTTATTTGCAGATGGTGTAGCCCTCACATATAAAATACCATCTATGAACAAGGAATAGAGGATAGAGACAGGACCACTAAACCAACCTGTTTGTCCCAAACTCATTCCCTAGTGTTTTGCCCTTTGTTGTTGTTCAGTCACTAAATTACATTCAACCCTTTGCAACCTAATGGACAGTGCAGCAGTCTTCCCTGTCCTTCACTGTCTCCTAGAGTTTGCTCAAATTCATGTCCACTGAGTCAGTGATGCTAGCCAACCATCTCATCTGTTTTTTCCTTAAGTTCCAGTTATATTTGACATAGTTTCCCCTTGATATCTGTGGGGGATTGGTTCCAGGAGTCCTGATGGATAATAAAATTCACAGAGGCTCAAGATCATCAAATAAAATGTCTCAGTACAATGAATACAGTGCAGCTTCCATATGTCAGAGATCCTCATCCTCAGATTCAACCAACTATGGTCCGAGGATACAGAAGGCCACTTGAGTACGTTTCTTTGAAGCTAAAGGACATCTTGCCTTATTTATTATATGTAGTATCTTCTAAAATGTTTATAGGTTAACAAAATTCTTGAGCCTTATATGTTTATTTTGAAACGTATACTTGCCTATATGGCTTCAAGCTACTTCTTCAAAATCAATATACATTAAACACTTAAGTTGCATAGAATAATTAATTTATCTTGAAGCTGTTAGTTTGAGAAGACCTAAGACCTAAGACCTAAGACTACAGAAAAGACAATAAAGTGCTATACCATCTCATGAAACTTCTAAGTCAATGGCAAGGTAGTTAACCTTTCCACACCAGAACTCCTCTATTTTCTGCTTATAGAAACAGAAGGGACACCACTCATACCCCTTATAAAAGACACAGGGAAAAAGAAAGAGAATGTTCATATTTCCAGTGTTGATTACCTAGGATTAGTGCAAATAACAGCTATAGGTACTGCTTTAACAAAAGCACTGTGAGATTGAGGAGAACCCTTCCCAGTACTTAGCATCTGTGTGACTTCAGGCAAGTTACTTAAACTCTAAAACAAGTTCCTGAGATGTAAATTAGAGCTGTGAACACCTGTTTGTCAGTACAAGGCAGCTAGAGCAAGATGCTGGTGAGATCTGGATATGAAGGAAGTAAGAATGTTTCCTGAAAGATAAATTCAAAATAGATTTGAAAGAGATTACAACAAGTAATAGCAAAAATTAGAAACAATGTAACAAATGATTCAGATGTTGGGATATTTGACTGTAACACTCATCTATAGAAATAATGTATCAATTAGAAATGGGGATGGTGTTCTAAAAACATCATAAAAGACAAAAGTTGGAAATGTCTATCCAATATCTAAGAGGAAATTTGATACCTAGCTTGTGAAAAATGCATGAAGTTATACCTAAGTCCATGAAGTTATACTAACTTCTCTTATTTTGATTGGATCCTCACCAATCAATTTGATGATTAAAATTTGGCATCCCTGAAATTCTGCCTACAGAGTGGGAAACAGCTGCTCATAAAAACTGTCTTCTGTCATCTCTAATTTTTTATGGTGTTGACTTTTACTATTGCTATAATAATTTTTTCTCATCATTAGTCAAAAAGTCAATGCCTACCTGTTAAGTATCCATGATGTGCCTAGAAATTAATGACAGGTACTAGGAAAAAAGCAGCAAATAAAGCATGTGCTATCCCAGATTTTACAGAGCAAACGAGGGAAATTTCACTGCATATTCATCAATTTCCATTCTATTTTAAACATCATTTTCATGATCATGTTCAAATGTTAACTGATTTTGTATTACAAGGACATCAAGCTAATGAAACTGACAAACTGATGGCCAAGTTCTCAACTTACATACATTCACCAAAAAGTTATTTGCTTTCATTTTACTTTTCTTAGGAAATTTCTAAGCATTAACATGAGTGGTAAAGTCTTAAATCCACAGTTGGGTGAGTGGGATATCTATTGATGATTTGTTTTCAAAGACATCTACATAAAATGAGTGAAGATTAAAGTGAAATTATTTGTTACATCTCATATGGTGTCGTGTCTAATAGATGCTCATAAATGATAACAGTAATAATGTTGATAATAATAATAACTAGCACCAACCTGTATCATTCCATTCAACAATAACTTTAAGGTGAGGTAACTGAAACGCAGGACAGTAAAGTACTTTTCTCAATGCCAGACTGTTAGTGATTGTTCAGTGGAGATAATTTTCAACTCAAGCAGTCTTACTACAGGCCCTGTACTTTTAACACACTATATACTTATTATTTTTATTTTATTATTATGTTTTTATTATTATCATCATACCAGGAAAGCCTCTTCCCTAATAGTTTAGCAACTATTTAAAGGCTTCTGTGCCCAAAAGCCCTTCAGGGTCCTACTGGGTTATACACTTTCACCAACCTCTAACTGAAATTAGCATTTCTTTCAATTTCAAATGTGGGTAACAAAACACAGAAGTATTAGAGCACCTGTGACTTTGTCACCAACAAGTATCACAAGCATTATATAATATAATATTATAATTATATAATAATTCTTGTAACAATCTTGAAAGTCCTTTATACTTATTACAATACTTCAAAACTAGTCACAAAGTCCACTGCTAGACCTTGCTAGTTAACGCACTAATTTTAAAAAATCACACGTATTCAGGGGTGGTAGGGTTAGTCGCTAAGTCGTGTCCAACTCTTGTGACTGCATGGCCTGTAGCCTGCCAGGCTCCTCTGTCCATGGGATTTCCAGGCAAGAATACTGGAGTGGGTTGCCATTTCCTTCTCCAAGGGATCTTCCTGACCCGGAGATGGAACCCGGATCTTCTGCACTGCAGGCAGAGTCCTAACCAACTGAGCTACTAGGGAAGCCAATCCCACATACACTGTGTTACAAACTACCCAGATGGCTCCACAGGTAAAGAATCTGCCTGCAATGCAGGAGACAGAGGAGATGCGGGTTCGACCCCTGGGTGGAGGAGATCCCCTGGAAAGGGAAATGGCAACCCATTCCAGTATTTCTTGCCTGAAAATTCCCATGGACAGAAGAGCCTGGTGGGCTACAGTCCATAGGGTCACACAGAGTCAGATATGGCTGAGCATTATTATCATCATCATTATTTGTATCATTATTATTTAGCTTCTTCATCTGTGACCCAAAATTCCTGAGAAAAATGAAACTTGATTGACCTATTTTAGCTGTTCCTCCAAAGTGGATGATTTCAGCATGGTTTCAGAAATTTGTAGTCATAATTCTTGGTGGGCTCACACTAAAACCAGGCCATGAAATGGGTTTTTTAAAACCATAATGAATTATTGTGCAAAATAATTTACTAATATACTTTTACTCTAGCAATATTTCTACCAAAGAATAAGAATATAATGCAATACAATTACAATAACATTACTACAGAATTGTTTTTACATGTAAAAAGTAAAAAAGCTGATCTGAGAGAATAAGCATGTTAATATGTTTGGGAATATTCTGAGAAAAGAGCAAGAAGGAAGATACACTCTTGTAGAAATCACTTTTTCAGTTTATTCTAAAGATACACAAAACTAGGTTGTAAATATAAAATAATCTAAAAAGTCTTAAATTCATTTAAATTATGCAGGAATTTAACATATGAATATATGTTAACATAAGATTTTTATATCAAAAATAAATGTAAAAGAATACATACTTTATAAAGTGGTTCTGAAATGACTGGTTAACCATTTCTATTAAAAAATAGAAAAAATAAAGTATGTGTATCTACACCAATTCATGGCAATAATTCCAGAGGTATTAATACATGAATGTAAAATATGAAACACTATTACTCATAAAATACAGATGAATATCATAACTTTGATGATAGAGGTAACCTTTATAAGAACCATATAGAGCAAAATCATATGTAAGAAGAAAAATAAAGGTCACATAATTTTTTAAATGATTAGACATCAAAAATGTCAAAGTTGGATTGAAAAATAAACTAGGAAAATAATTTTAACTTATATGAAGTTTAGAAGATTAATACTTTTAACTTAAAACAACTCATAAAAAGAGCTCTTCTAACTAATAAAAAGAAATTGCTAATTGAAAAATAGTCAAAGATATTAACATAAAATACAGAAAAAAAATAGTCTCCACACATTAAAAAAAGCTAGTTCATCTGACTAGAAATCAAACCAATGGGAAATATTTATACCATTTTTTCCTATTATAATTCATGCAATTATTTAGGAACTAAAAATAGTTTTTTACTTTTATGACCAATCATGATACAGTAGTTTGTGGCTGACCAGTGCTTTTGCCAAGAACAATTAGAAAATACAGGTAAAACCCACATAATATCTGTTTGAAATTATCAGAGTTGATGAAGCAACCAAGACTTAAGTAGACAATATCCATGAAAAAAAAGAACATCAGAGGGGTGAAGTGACATTCTGTAAGCTGCTTTTTTCAACAATATTTTGAAGGTCCTTGGTGCAGGGCAGGAAACTGAGAAACATAGCAGAAGGCCAAGACTGTATGGTGGAAAAGAAAGAGAAGCTTCTGAAAATCCCAAGGGAATCAAGAGGGCAGATGTGATATTTGGGGTGCCTAGCTAATCAGTTTGAAGAACCAAACCCTAGAAAGATGAGAAACACGGAAGGGGAGTGCAATATTGTATGTTTCAGCTGCATGGGATTTGTGAAATTCTTAAACTGAGGAGGAAGAGAAACTGGAAATACAAGCAGAAGTCTTCTAGGTATAAAAACTGAGTTTAGAGTAGTATGGTCTTAGAAGACAAGAAAATTAAAGTTAGGATCCACCAACCATCCCTAATAAAAATTCTAGGTCTCAGCTATGTCCCATGGAGAGTTTCACTCCTAATAAACAGGATGAACTAGATGTACAATAAGCCTACTGAAAAACTGCAACCCAGGCTCAAGGTAGACTCATTCGCAACAGCATTAAGGGGATGTGCTTACACTCAAGCTACCTCATAGAGGACAGGTAAAACTTTTCTTAAAAAAAAGGTATACATACACACACACACACACGTTATATATGTGTGTGTATATATATGCATATATGTTATGTATGTATAGATATACATCATGTATATATACATATATGTTACACATATATATGTCATCCAAAGTCTTCGATTTTTTTATAAATATTGTCCAACTTTTAAATGAAAAAAATCACAAAGTAGTCTAAGAAGTAGAATACCCTCCCCTCAAAAAAACAGTCACACAGTATCACAGTTCACTTATTTGAAGTTACCTGGTGCTGACTTTTACCTGATGTAATTAACATTCAATGAATAGATTAAAGGTGAAGAATATCATTAGAAAACTATTTTTCAACAACCAGATAGAAATTCTAAAGCTAAAGCAACATAACATTTGAAATTAGGATTTAGCACAGGTTAGACTTAGGGCTTCTCTGGTGGCTCGGATGGTAAAGAATCTGTCTGCAATGCAGCGGACCCGGGTTCAGTCCCTGGGCTTGATAGATCCTCTGGAGAAGGGAATGGCTCTCCACTCCATTATTCTTGCCTGGAGAATTCTATGGACACAGGAGCCTAGCGGGTTACAGTTCATTGGGTCGCAAAGAGTCAAGACATGACTGAGTGACTAACACATTCAGACTTAACAGAAATGAAGACCAGGAAGTGGAAGAAAGATTAATAGAAAATATCCATGTTAACAGATAGCAAAACAGAATAGAAAAAATACAGAGAACAAAAGAATCTAGATAACATGTTCTAACATATATGTAATAAGATTCCCAAAATAGATGAGACAGAAAACAAGAAACAAGTAAAGATTACCCTCAAAATTGAAGAGCTAAAGGCTAAAATTATCCCTCAACTAGTTAAAACACACATATGTGAGCACAATAGAAAAACTACTGAAAACAAAACTGAGAACATCTCATAAGCAACCAGGGTTGGGGTGGGGATGGGGGAAAGATGCTTTCTCTAAGGAGCAAAAATCAGCCTGTAGGAATGGTGGATTCCAGAAGACAAAGGAACAACAGACATTAGTGGCAATGGAGGGTAAGGACTGAAGAGAGACAGAAAGGGAGCTTCTAGATTGCTGCTAATGTTCTCTGTCTCAGCCTAGGTGATGTATATATGAGTATGTCCACTTGGCAAAAATTCCTCTAGCTGCACACTTATGAGTTGTGTACTTCTCTTTGTGTGTACTTAAAAAAAAAAACAAAACTCAGAAAAATATGTAAAACAGTATTTAGTGTCGTGGAATGATGCCTACACCAGATTGTCAAGGCATGTTTTAAATCAGCATGTAGAATATGAGCCCACTTTTAATTTTTGAAAACCTATATATACATTTATAGGCTTTCATACAAATAAAAACACACAAAGAACTGTCTAAACATAAATTCACCATAATGTTGAATATTATCTCTGGGTGGTAGATTTTACTCTCTTCATGATATTATTTTTTTCTGTATTATTTGAATTACATTTTAACTGAGCATGATCTATTTTGGGTAATAAAATGAGAAAGATATTTTCATTTTGTAAAATTAAAAATTAACATACCAACTCTGAAGTTCTCTCCATGTTAAATATGTAAATGGGCTGATGCCAATTACAAACAGAACACTTTCTAGCCTTTACTGAAGCCCCGGAAAATCTGGTAGGCAATATCTCTATTTAATGTTCTTCTCTCTACTTTTCCTTAACACCCCTCACCTCCATTTCTACCTCTCATATTTTAGTTTTGCCAATACATCTTAGGTTATTTTTCTGGAAGTTAATTTCATTTTTAAAAACAATAAATAACAGCTATTGTTTTAAATGGAGATTTAAAGCCCAGGAGAATATGAGAAATGCATTTCTTTCTTCTGAACTCAATTTCACAAATCTTGCCCACAGAAGAAAATAATCTTGCATTGATTTTTCTTCATAAATCACCTGGATTAGGTCCACTGTTTCTTTGATATATGTCTTGATATTTTAGCTTATTTCTGCATGCTTCTTTCTAGGTGAATGTCAAGGAAACTGCTTTAATTTGGTACCATGAAATTATAACCATGTATTACTTATTTAGGTTAAAAAATATTTTTCTTAATAACTATGCTCATCTAATCTCATTTAATCCTCACAACAGCTAGATAAACTGAAGCTGCTTTATTATCATTTGGCAAAGGTAAGAGCTGAAACAAAATCTTATGAGTTTATTAAGTTAATAAGTTCTTATTCAAAAGTATATGTTATTTCTACCACAGAGTAACATCTCTCTTAGCAAAATTAAAAGATAAAGGAAAATCTCCTTCTTTCATTATTTCTACAAGTTAGCTTTTGATTCCTACAACTCATATAATACTGACTGGAATTAAAATGTTGGGTCAAAAATATCCAATAGTGGATACTGGCAACTTTATTTATAAATTGAATGGAAAATATCAAAGTCATAATGGCAATAATATTAAGACTAAATAATTTGAAATTTATAGACTTCTAAATTATGAAATTTAGTGAAGACCTTTGAGAGTCCCTTGGACTGCAAGGAGATCAAACCAGTCAATCCTAAAGGAAGTCAATCCTGAATATTCATTGGAAGGACTGAACTGAGCTGAAACTCCAATACTTTGGCTGTCTGATGCGAAGAACTGACTTATTGGAAAAGACTCTGATGCTGGGAAAGATTGAAGGCAGGAGAAAGGGACTCTATGGACATGAGTTTGAGCAAGCTCCAGGAGTTGGAGATGGACAGGGAAGCCTGGTATGCTGCAGTCCTTGGGGTTGCAGAGAGTCAGATATGACTGAGGGAATGAACTGACTGAAATTATGAAATATAACATTTTATTTTTCTATGAATCAATCTTTGTATGATAACAAAATACTATGTAACAGAACCAGTGGAGAAAATAAAAAACACAAACATACATAGAAGTAAAGAAAATTTCTATCTAAGCTATCCATGAAAAAAGGATTCTTCTGGCTCACATTTTTTGTTATTGTTGTTGTTCAGTTGCTAAATCATGTCTGACTCTTTGCAACCCCAAGGACTGTAGCACACCAGGCTTCCTTGTCCTTTACTATCTCCTGGAGTTTGCTCAAACTCATATCCATTGAGTCAGTGATGCCATCCAACAATCTCATCCTCTGTTGCCCCTTCTCCTCCTGCTCTCAATCTTTCCCAGCATCAGAGGGTCTTTTTCAATGAGCTGGCTCTTCACATCAGGTGGCCAAAGTATTGAATTTTCAGCTTCAGTCCCTCCAATGAATATTCAGATATTTTTAGTAGCATCTGATTACCTTAAAAAAAGCATCATACAGTTAAAGTAGACTTTATTGTTCCTAGCTTAATATCATACTAATTAATACAGATCTTCTTCTACTTTGTCTGGGTCAAGAATGATAGTAAAGCGTTCATTGTTTCTCCACATAATCAACTGGCATACTGAGAGCTGATACTCCTTTCCATTGCCCAGCATCACTACAGACTATCTTGTGGTTCAGATGGTAAAGACTCCTCCTGCCATGCAGGAGACCTAGGCTTGATCCCTGGGTGGGGAAGATCCCTTGGAGAAGGGAATGGCAACCCACTCCAGTATTCTTGCCTGGGAAATCCCATGGACAGAGGAGTCAGAAATGACTGAACGATTAACACACACACTAGAAATCATCAGGCCACATATTGCTATTGGAGAAAGGGTAAAAATTCAGAATTTGAAGTACAGTTTGTACTGAATGCCTATCTTTTCTGTGCCATTCTAAAGTCGAAAACTTAAGTTGAAGCATCATAAGTCAGGGACCATCTGTATGTGGACATAGTTCACTATAAGTTATGAACTGCAGATTTTTAATTGTACAAGAGAAAAGTTAGTGGCTTGTGGTTACATTCTGAATTCAGACTTTGTTTTAAATCCTAGTTCTGCCATTTAGTCATGTGCACCTTAGTAATTTATACAACTTCTCTAAGCCTTGGTTTCCTTATCAGTAAATCACTAGTACTGCACACTTAAGACTGTGCCTATGATTAAATGACATAAGGCCTTTAAAACTAAACAAGGTGCCAGGCGTAAATATTTTTCTCAATGTCAGTTATTAATATTGCTGTTGCATAAGATATGAGGTTGATTGAGAAGAAACATGCTTATCGATGGCATGCCTCGGTGCATCATTTATTGTAAAATGGTTAAAAGAAGAGAATATTTTTTAAAAATTGCTACCATACTCTAATCTTCATTCTGTAACAAATATTTCATGTTCTATGAGATAATTTAATAACCAGTCTTACTTACTGCTTCCCCTACAGTAAACGGAAAACAAAACGTGTGTCGCACTGAATTTCAGCTTCTTTCCAACACTTGTGCTTTGCCAGTGACACACCCACAGAGCATATGGCCAAAGGAACATTCTCTTCTACATTCTGTATTTAAATCTTCCTTTTGGGGAAGTCCTTTTTTCCCCCCAGTTTTATTGAGAAATAATTGACATACATCACTATGTAAGTCTGGATTTCCCAGGTGGCGCTAGTGGTAAAGATCCCACCTGCCAATACAGGTGACATAAGAGACAGGGGTTCCATCCCTGGGTTGGGAAGATCCCCTGGAGAAGGAAATGGCAACCCACTCCAGTATTCTTGCCTGGAGACTCCAACAGACAGAGGAACCTGGAGGGCTACAGTCCCTAGGGTTGCACAGAGTCAGACACGACGGAAGCGACTTAGCCTGCGTGCACAAGTTTAAGGCATACAACAAGATGGCTTGATTTCCATATGTTTTGATCTGATTACCACAGTATGTTCACCTAACATTCATCTTCTCATAGAGATTCAATAAAATAAAGAAAGAAAGAAAATGAGAAAAAAGAAAAACAATTTTCTCCTTGTGATGAGAACTTTTAGAATTGACTCTCTTAACAGCTTTTCTGTATATCACACAGTGATGTCAGCTGTAGTCACCAGGTTAAGTTCCTCTTGCTTTAAGAGGTACTGCACTTTTTCAACTACCATTTAATAGAAGAGAAGGAAGATGCACTCACATGCAGCCTTCACTTGATTTTGCATGGATGTGTAGGAATCTGTTTGGTGTGTTTTGCCTGATATTATACAATATCTTTTGAAGAATCGCACTGCATTTGCTCAGTGCAAAAAAAAAAAAAATTGACTTGGAGTCCATATATTAAGTGACCCTTTTAAAATGGAAATAGTAGTGACCAGTAAGAGATTTTTTGGAGGAAAAGAGAGGCAGCAACTATCAATTACAAGAAGCTCACTTCAGTTCAGTCACGTCCAACTGTTTGCAAATCCATGGACTGCAGCATACCAGGCTTCCCTGTCAATCACCAACTCCCAAAGCTTGCTCAAACTTATGGACATTGAGTTGGTGATGCCATCCAACCTTCTTCTCTGTCTTCCCCTTCTCCTCCTGCCTTCAATCTTTCCCAGCATCAGGGTCTTTTCCAATAAGTCAGTTCTTTGCATCATGGCCAAAGTATTGGAACTTCAGCATCAGTCCTTCCAATGAGTATTCAGGATTAACTTCATTTAGGATTTACTGATTGGATCTCCTTGCAATCCAAGGGACTCTCAAGAGTCTTCTCCAGTGCCACAGTTCAAAAGCATCAATTCTTCAGCGCTCAGCTTGCTTTATGATCCAAATCTCACATCTATGCATGAATACAGGAAAAACCATAGCTTTGACTAGATGGACCTTTGTTGGGAAAATAATGTCTCTGCTTTTAAATATGCTGCCGAGGTTTGCCATAGCTTTTCTCCAAGGAGCAAGAGTCTTTTAATTTCATGACAGCAGTCACCATCTGCAGTGATTTTGGAGCCCCCAAAAATAAAATCTGACACTGTTTCCATTTTTCCCCGTCTATTTGCCATGAAGTGATGGGACCAGATGCCATGATCTTTGTTTTTTGAATAATGAACTTTAAGCCAGCATTTTCACTCTCCTCTTTCACTTTCATCAAGAGGCTCTTCAGTCTCTCTTCAGTTTCTTCATTAAGGGTGGTGTCATCTGCGTATCTGAGGTTATTGATGTTTCTCCTGGCAATCTTGATTCCAGCTTGTGCTTCTTCCAGCCCAGCATTTTGTATGATGTACTCTGCATACAAGTTAAATGAGCAAGGTGACAACATACAGCCTTGACATACTCCTTTCCCGACTTGGAACCAGTCTGTTGTCCATGTCCAGTTCTAACTGTTGCTTTTTAACCTTCATACAGATTTCTCAGGATGCAGATAGGGTGGTCTGGAATTCTCATCTCTTAAAGAATTTTCCTAAATTTATTGTGATCCACACAGTCAAAGGCTTTGTCATAGTCAATAAAGCAGAAATAAATGTGTTTTTTTTTTTGAACTCTCTTGCTTTTTCAATGATCCAACAGATGTTGGCAATTTGATCTCTGGTTCCTCTGCCTTTTATAAATCCAGTTTGAACATCTAGAAGTTCTTGGTTCACATACTGTTGAAGTCTCACTTGGAGAATTTTGAGCATTGCATTACTAGCATGTGAGGTGAGTACAATTATGTAATAGTTTGAACATTCCCTGGGTAGTCTGGGCTTCCTTGGTGGTTCATCTGGTAATGAATCCGCCTGCAATGTGACAGACCTGGGTTCGATCCTCTGATTCAATGGATCCCCTGGAGAATGGAATAGCTACCCGCTCCAGTATTATGGCCTGGAGAATTCCATGGTCTAGTCCATGGGGTGGCAAAGAGTTGGACACAACTGAGCAACTTTCACTTTCACTTTAAACTTTCTTTGGCATTTCCTATCTTTGGGATTGGAACAAAAATTGACCTTTTCCAGTTCTGTGGCCACTGCTGCATTTTCCAAACTTGCTGGCATATTGAGTGCAGCACTTTCACAACATTATCTTTTAGGATTTGAAATAGCTCAGCTGGAATGCCATCATGCCCACTAGCTTTATTGGTAGTGATGCTTCCTAAGGTTCATTTGTCTTCAGACTCCAGGATGTCTGGCTCTAGGTGAGTGATCATGCCATTGTGTTTATCTGGGTCATGAAGATCTTTTTTGTATAGTTCTTCTGTGTATTCTTGCCACCTCTTCTTATATCTTCTGCTTGTTTAGGTCCATACCATTTCTGTTCTTTATTGTGAAAAGGCATCTTTGCATGAAATGTTCCCTTGGTACCTCTGATTTTCTTGAAGAGAGCTCTAGTCTCTCTCATTCTATTGTTTTCTTCTATTTCTTTGCATTGATCACTGAGGAAGGCTTTCTTATCTCTCCTTGCTATTCTTTGGAACTCTTGAATTCATATGAGTATATATTTCCTTTTCTCTGCCTTTAGCTTCTCTTCTTTTCTCAGGTATTTGTAAGGCTTCCTTAGACAACCATTTTGCCTTTTTGCATTTCTTTCTCTTGGGGATGGTCTTGATCACTGTCTCCTCTACAATGTCACAAACCTCTGTCCATAGTTCTTCAGGTACTCTGTCTATCAAATCTCATCCCTTGAATCTATTTGTCACTTCCACTGTATAACCATAAGGGACTTGATTTAGGTCATAGTGGCCACAGACCTGGAAAAGGTCAGTTTTCATTCCAATCCCAAAGAATGGCAATGTCAAAGAATGCTCAAACTACCGCACAATTGCACTCATCTCACATGCTAGTAAAGTAATGCTCAAAATTCTCCAAGCCAGGTTTCAGCAATACATGAACCGTGAACTTCCTGATGTTCAAGCTGGTTTTAGAAAAGGCAGAGGAACCAAAGATCAAATTGCCAACATCCGCTGGATCATGGAAAAAGCAAGAGAGTTCCAGAAAAACATCTATTTCTGTTTTATTGACTATGCCAAAGCCTTTGACTGTGTAGATCACAATAAACTGTGAAAAATTCTGAAAGAGATGGGAATACCAGACCACCTGACCTGCCTCTTGAGAAATCTGTATGCAGGTCAGGAAGCAACAGTTAGAACTGGACATGGAACAACAGACTGGTTCCAAATAGGAAAAGGAGTGCATCAAGGCTGTATATTGTCATCGTGCTTATTTAACTTCTATGCAGAGTACATCATGAGAAACACTGGACTGGAAGAAACACAAGCTGGAATCAAGATTGCTGGGAGAAATATCAATAACCTCAGATATGCAGATGACACCCCCTTAAGGCAGAAAGTGAAGAGGAATTAAAAAGCCTCTTGATGAAAGTGAAAGAGGAGAGTGAAAAAGTTGGCTGAAAGCTCAACATTCAGAAAACGAAGATCATGGCATCTAGTTCCATCACTTGATGGAAAGTAGATGGGGAAACAGTGAAAACAGTGTCAGGCTTTATTTTTCTGGGCTCCAAAATCACTGCAGATGGTGACTACAGCCATGAAATTAAAAGATGCTTACTCCTTGGAAGAAAAGTTATGACTAACCTGGATGGTATATTCAAAAGCAGAGACATTACTTTGCCGACTGAGGTCCGTCTAGTCAAGGCTATGGTTTTCCCAGTGGTCATGTATGGATGTGAGAGTTGGACTGTGAAGAAGGCTGAGCACCGAAGAATTGATGCTTTTGAACTGTGGTGTTGGAGAAGACTCTTTGAGAGTCCCTTGGACTGCAAGGAGATCCAACCAGTCCATTCTGAAGGTGATCAGCCCTGGGACTGCTTTGGAAGGAATGATGCTGAAGCTGAAATTCCAGTACTTTGGCCACCTCATGTGAAGAGTTGCCTCATTGGAAAAGACTCTGATGCTGGGAGGGATTGGGTGCAGGAGGAGAAGGGGACGACTGAGGATGAGATGGCTGGATGGCATCACTGACCCTATGAACATGAGTCTAAGTGAACTCCAGGAGTTGGTGATGGACAGGGAGGCCTGGCGTGCTGTGATTCATGGGGTCACAAAGAGTTGGACACGACTGAGCAACTCAACTGAACTGAACTGAATGGTCTAGTGGTTTTCCCTACTTTCTTCAATTTAAGCCTGAATTTAGCAATAAAGAGTTCATGATTATCTCTTTTATGAAACTCATTTACCTGATTATGCTCTTACAGTCAGTTCTTGCATAGATTCTGATTGAATAGCCAGCGTTTTTGTAAACACTCCTGGCAGACGATGGCAAGTACCCCCTTTATATATGAACCATTTTGGCTGAGTGTATCTGGAGGCAAATATTTCTGCTTCAACATTACTTGCAAGAGATTCCTTAACTTTGGTGTCTGGACAGGAAGACACAGTTAATTGAGGTAAAGTAGAAAATGATATCAATGTGAACTATATATAGCATAACCAACAACTTGTTAAGATAAGTAGTAAGACTATAGACTCTAAATGACAAATCTCGCTTCACCAAATAATTGCCACTATGTTTTGGATACTAGTATTTGTAGGTAAACCCTTAACCCAGTATCTGATTTTTAATTCCTTTATTTGTCTTGATTGAGTTAGTTGTCTTCTGAAATGTTGAAGATAAGTGAGATTATCTCTATTTACTTGTCTGTTTCTAAGGCATAACCCAAAGCCCAAGGTAAAAGAAACCCAAGGAAGACGGTAGGTGTTGCAAGAGGGCATCAGAGGGCAGACACACTGAAACCATGCTCACAGAAAACTAGTCAATCTAATCCCACTAGGACCACAGCCTTGTCTAACTCAATGAAACTACGCCATGCCCGCAGGGCAATCCAAGACATGTGTGTGGGTCATGGTGGAGAGGTTTGACAGAATGTGGTCCACTGGAGAAGGGAATGGCAAACCACTTCAGTATTCTTGCCTTGAGAACCTCATGAACAGTATGAAAAGGCAAAATGATAGGATACTGAAAGAGGAACTCTCCAGGTCAGTAGGTGCCCAATATGCTACTGGAGATCAGGGGAGAAATAACTGCAGAAAGAATGAAGGGATGGAGTCAAACGAAAAACAATACCCAGCTGTGGATGTGACTGGTGATAGAAGCAAGGTCCCATGCTGTAAAGAGCAATATTGCATAGGAACCTGGAATTTCAGGTCCATGAATCAAGGCAAATTGGAAGTGGTCAAACAAGATATGGCAAGAGTGAACGTCGACATTCTAGGAATCAGCGAACTAAAATGAAATGGATTGGGTGAATTTAACTCAGATGACCATTATATCTACTACTGCGGGCAGAAATCCCTCAGAAGAAACGGAGTAGCCATCATGGTCAACAGAAGAGTCCAAAATGCAGTACTTGGATGCAATCTCCAAAACGACAGAATGATTTCCGTTCGTTTCCAAAGCAAACCGTTCAATATCAAGGTAATCCAAGTCTATGCCCCAACCAGTAATGCTGAAGAAGCTGAAGTTGAACGGTTCTATGAAGACCTACAAGACCTTTTCGAACTAACACCCCAAAAGGATGTCCTTTTCATTATAGGGGACTGGAATGCAAAAGTAGGAAGTGAAGAAACACCTGGAGTAACAGGAAAATTTGGCCTTGGAATGTGGAATGAAGCAGGGCAAAGACTAATAGAGTTTTGCCAAGAAAATGCACTGCTCATAGCAAACACCCTCTTCCAACAACACAAGAGAAGACTCTACACATGGACATCACCAGATGATCAACACCAAAATCAGATTCATTATATTCTTTGT
The DNA here is from genome assembly GCF_014754425.2 of Oryx dammah. NCBI lineage: Eukaryota > Metazoa > Chordata > Mammalia > Artiodactyla > Bovidae > Oryx > Oryx dammah. The sequence continues at coordinate 19,245,616 of NW_024070211.1, forward strand.
GGCCAAAGATGGAGAAGTTCTATACAGTCAACAAAAACAAGACTGGGAGCTGATTGTGGCTCAGATCATGAACTCCTTATTACCAAATTCAGACTTAAATTGAAGAAAGTAGGGAACAACGCTAGACCATTCAGGTATGACCTAAATCAAATCCCTTATGATTATACAATGGAAGTCAGAAATAGATTTAAGGGCCTAGATCTGATAGATAGAGTGTCTGATGAACTATGGAATGAGGTTTGTGACACTGTACAGGAGATAGGGATCAAGACCATCTTCATGGAAAAGAAATGCAAAAAAGCAAAATGGCTGTCTGGGGAGGCCTTACAAATAGCTGTGAAAAGAAGAGAAGTGAAAAGCAAAGGACAAAAGGAAAGATATAAGCATCTGAATGCAGAGTTCCAAAGAATAGCAAGAAGAGATAAGAAAGCCTTCTTCAGCGATCAGTGCAAAGAAATAGAGGAAAACAACAGACTGGGAAAGACTAGAGATCTCTTCAAGAAAATTAGATACCAAGGGAACATTTCATGCAAAGATGGGCACAATAAAGGTCAGAAATGGTCTGGACCTAACAGAAGCAGAAGATATTAAGAAGAGGTGGCAAGAATACACAGAAGAACTGTATAAAAAAGATCTTCATGACCCAGATAATCACGATGGTGTGATCACTCATCTAGAGCCAGACATCCTGGAATGTGAAGTCAAGTGGTCCTTAGAAAGCATCACTATGAACAAAGCTAACTGAGGTAATGGAATTCCAGTGGAGCTATTTCAAATCCTGAAAGATGATGCTGTGAAAGTGCTGCACTCAATATGCCAGCAAATTTGGAAAACTCAGCAGTGGCCATAGGACTGGAAAGTCAGTTTTCATTCCAATTCCAAAGAAAGGCAATGCCAAAGAATGCTCAAACCACCGCACAATTGCACTCATCTCACATGCTAGTAAAGTAATGCTTAAAATTCTCCAAGCCAGGCTTCAGCAATACGTGAACCGTGAACCTCCTGATGTTCAAGCTGATTTTAGATAAGGCAGAGGAACCAGAGATCAAATTGCCAACATCCACTGGATCATGGAAAAAGCAAGAGAGTTCCAGAAAAAAACATCTATTTCTTCTTTATTGATTATGCCAAAGCCTTTGACTGTGTAAATCACAATAAACTGTGGACAATTCTGAAAGAGATGTGAATACCAGACCACCTGACCTGCCTCTTGAGAAATCTGTATCCAGTCCCATCATTTCATGGGAAATAGATGGGGAAACAGTGGAAACAGTGTCAGACTTTATTTTGGGGGGCTCCAAAATCACTGCAGATGGTGACTGCAGCCATGAAATTAAAAGACGCTTACTCCTTGGAAGAAAAGTTATAACCAACCTAGATAGCATATTCAAAAGCAGAGACATTACTTTGCTGACTAAGTTCCGTCTAGTCAAGGCCATGGTTTTTCCTGTAGTCATGTATGGATGTGAGAGTTGGACTGTGAAGAAGGCTGAGCGCAGAAGAATTAATGCTTTTGAACTGTGATGTTGGAGAAGACTCTTGAGAGTCCCTTGGACTGCAAGGAGATCCAACCAGTCCATTCTGAAGGAGATCAGCCCTGGGATTTCTTTGGAAGGAATGATGCTAAAGCTGAAACTCCAGTACTTTGGCCACCTCATGCAAAGAGTTGCCTCATTGGAAAAGACTCTGATGCTGGGAGGGATTGGGGAAGGGAGGAGAAGAGGATGACAGAGGATGAGATGGCTGGATGGCATCACTGACTTGATGGACATCACTGACTTGAGTCTGAGTGAACTCCGGGAGTTGGTGATGGACAGGGAGGCCTGGCGTGCTGCAATTCATGGGTCTGCAAAGAGTCGGACATGACTGAGGGACTGAGCTGCACTGAACTGAAATTTCTAAGGCATAGATTTCTTTCAGTGTCTCTATTTTTTTCACTATCTTGTCTAGATAATTTTATGTATGTAATACTTACACCTTAATTCTCTTAAAACCCTGTTAGATGGGAAATATTTGTATCTCTTTAGAAGTACTTAGACTTACAGTTAGGTCCTTGTTGGTTATCTTTTTTTAATTAATAGCAGTGTGTACGTGTCAATCCCAACCAGTAGACTTTTTATTTTAAAGGTTTTATTGGTTAAACCATGTGAAATTGTCAATCTTGACCACTTTTGGCCTAAAAAATAATTTCATATAATTGTATCTCATATTTTTACTACCTAGCCTAATATGTTTTATTCATGTTATCTACTTTTGAAATTACCTTCTCTCTTGTATTGTAGGAACAGGTGTTACTCTTCTAAGACAACGTATGCGATTATATTATTAAGTGAAGTCGCTCAGTCATGTCCAACTCTTTTGAACCCAAAGACTGTAGCCTATCAAGCTCCTCCATCCATGGAATTTTCCAGGCAAGAGTACTGGAGCGGGTTGCCATTTCCTTCTTCAGGGGATCTTTCCGATGCAGGGATTGAACCCTGCATTGCAAGCAGATGCTTTAATATCTGAGCCACCAGGAAAGCCACCATATATATTATTAATGATACCATTAAATGTACATGTTACTTACCATGTTGACCAAATGGCTGGTATAGTCATGTTAGTTAGACTGGTCTCAGAGTCATTCCACCCTGGTCTTCATGTGTTTTTCATACTGACCCTCAGATATCAGTGATTTCTCTGACTTCTATACTTTTCATTATATACATCTTTATACTTATTATTTTTATTTTTATGGCAGAAATGTACATAGCCTGTGCTGTGTATCAATGTCATTTTCAGCCTTTTGCATATATCGACTCATTTAAACAAGTCACCTACTACCTCAGCTACATGGAGGCTGGGTGAAAGAGTTGAACTAATTTGAACTATTACACAACAGATGGTATATATTGAACAGGGACCAGTCTGTGATGTGAAAAATGATTTCTTAGTTCAATAAATAAAATAACATTTCCCCTAGACACATGATAGTGAAAGAGCAAACAAAAAACTCAAAAGAAAATGTCAAAGGCAGACAGATCCAAAACATATTACTAATAAAGGGCTAGGAATTGAATTAGCAGCAAACTTCTCAAATGCAATAAATGAAAACACAGGAAATAGACAAAGAGCATCAAAACGTTGAGGGAAAATAGCTGTCAACCTAGAATTTGAAAATTTACTGAAGCATCATTGATAAATGAAAATAAATATATTTTCAAACAAAGATTGAGAATGTAGGAGAAAATTATACGTAAGGGATTCTAACATTCTTAAACTTTTCAGAAGTCAGAGAATTTTTTATTGATTATATTATTTAATTACGTTTACTGACAGAATAGAAGATGAATGTGTAATTTCCAAAGTAGTTGAGAAAAAAATACAATATAGAGTATATTAAATTTGATTGATTTAGTAGAAAGCGGGGAAGAACAAAAAAAGCAATTAAATGACATTAAGAATAACATTTTTTCTTTTTTTTTAACATTTTTTTACATTTTTTTTTACATTTTTTCAAAAAGAAAATTGAAGAAATAAATTGAAGTGCCAGTGATTATGCTAATGAGTTAAATTCTCATATTAAAAGACTGAAAATATCAGAAAAATAAGCATAGTTATATAATGAAAAGAGAAAGTTTGAGAGAAAGGAATGGGAAAAGATGGAAAAGCTATACCATATGAATACCAGTTAAAGAAAGCTGTCCAAAATAAAAGACTCCATTTCCAGAAGCATTATTAAGGAAAGCTTATTATAAAAAAGAAGTTTTGTTATGTAGATTTTACAGTCCTGAACTGATACAGATTCATTTAAAAAGCCTTAAAATACATTAAGTAAACATTAAAAATGAGATAAAATTAAATATAAAATATTTCATTTTTCACATGTATAGAGTATATCTTTCTTAAAATTGATAAAATTTAAGCTTAAGTTATTTAAGAGATAAATTAATACCCATCCAAATTTGAAATTTGCAATTAAAAGTCATTGTATATATCCTAAAACCAGTGAATTCTCTTCAAGCACACATGGAAAATTTTACTGACTTACTATGAACTAAACTCAGAGATCAGGATCAGAGGAAAGACATTTTTCTGACATGACAAAATAGATATCAATATATGTACTAATATTTAAACTAATTTCAGAAATTTCATCATAAAAAGAAAATTATAAAATATTTATGAGATGATAATGACCCACCTTTATATATCTAACCTGGCCCTGACTTCTGAAAGTGACGCTGGTGCATCCAATGGTCTACTCAGGATCTCAATCAGATTGTGTCATAAACATCTTAAAATTTAACATGTTCAAAATAGCTCCTGATCTTTCTTCCCAAACTTCCTCTGTCTACAGTTTTCTCCATCTCATTTATGGCAAGTCAATTTTCTTCAGTGTCTGAAGCCAAACATCTTAGAGTCACACAGTGACTCTCTTACACACCCAGTTTGCAACCATCTACAAATCCTATACAGGCATCTTCATTATAGAACCAGAATCTGGCCCTTTCCATTTCCCTCTCTGCCCTTACACGCACACACACACCACAATCAATTGGAATATTGCCAAAGAATCATGTATAAAAGATCTCCTTGCTTTCATTCTTGGTCCCCTACAGTCTATCCCCAACACATTCCTCAGAGTGATCCTTTGACCAGCAAGTCACATCACATCACTCCTCAATTCAAAGCCCTTCATATATGTGTGTGTGCTCAGTCATGTCCAGTTCTTTGCCACCGCGTGAGCCTGACAGGCTCCTCTGTCCATGGAATTTTCCAGGCCAGAATAATGGAGTGGGTTGCCATTTTGTTCTCCAGGATATCTTCCTGATCCAGGGATCAAACCCACATCTCCTGTGTCTGCTGCATTGGCAGGCAATTTATTTACCAGCTGAGCCACCAGGGACCTTCTCTCCCAAACTAAGAGGCTTAAAGTGGCCTACAAGCCCTGGCACAACTAGTTAAGGGGAAGGAGCGCCACCATCTCTTATTATTTCTTGTCTTCTCCCCTCCTTCCTCACTTCTCTGTAGCCTCATTGACCTTAGAGCACAGGAGTCCTTGGAGGGTGCGGGGTACACTTCCACTGATAAAGCTTCTGAAACTCCCTTTCTATTTGTCTAGAATACTCCTTCCCCCAGTTATTAATGTCTCTTTCCTGTTTTTCCAGTCTTACCTCAAATACTGTTTTTACTTTGAGCCTTCTATGTCACCTTGACACTTCAAATCTACAGCCAATCAAAATCTAGGTATCTTATCTCACTGTTACTTCCACTGTAATTAATGGGATTTTAATATCTTTGTCTTAGCATATCTTCTCTTCCAAACTT